>NW_004797613.1:297010-304236 GCF_000002075.1 Aplysia californica
CTATACAAATGCTATCTATTATTATTATTATTATAATATGTAATAAACCTAATTTGTAAAATTTTACCCCTAATCCTTAATGACAAAGCGACCATATTATATTCCCGTTCGACAGCAAGCTCTATGCGCTTTACACTACTTGTATATCATTACCCCAGCAGACTATAGAACAGTCAGAAACATTCTCAGCTTCTCGGGAAGAATACAGTGAAAGCAGCTGATTAGGCTCTCGAACACGAACAAATTGAAACGATCTTTCTCTGCTGTACAGCTTTCCTTTGGACCAAACTGTTGAGACAGCCGTCACCCTGCAGTACATTTAGTTATGAATCACGTTTTCTTTTTACGTTTTCTTTTTCTTCTAATCGTCTGAAAACGTTATCGGCTCAATTTACACGGGATCTGACGAAACGACAAGACTGATAAGCACAACCCCACACTGTCTGCTAACGCACAGAACACATCAAAAGTTTGATCCCGTCGTGGCATTTCTAAGGAAAATAAACCTTATCTTTTAACAAAACCAAATTACAGCAAAGCGTTCTACTTAAAAAAAACAAAACAAACCCAGCCCCCTTCCTATCCCCCCCTCCCCCAAACAAAAAAAGCAACAGTTAAAGTCCACTTTGCAAGTGGTTATCGGGTGCTCTGGTGTGGTTTACTCCTTCCATCCTATCAAACATCTAGGGTTCCGATCTCTCCCCCTTCATTTTTGTGTTTCCTATCTCTTGTAATTCCGTTAATTTTCGGTACTTACACGACCCTAGTGTCTTGAAAGTGCTGTCAAACTCTTATTGAAACTAAAAATAAATGCCATTTTGAAATAAGTTTAACATATTTTTTGCATGACGTCACAGAGACCCACACGTAGTACTGATAGAATGTGGATTCCAGGGTGTGCGTTTAGGTCAAGTAAATTCCATGTGATACGTTCATGTTAACTCCCACTAAAAAAACGTAGCAAGTATGCTTGTGAAATGTTTAGTAAAAATAGACTTAAAAGAATAATGGACAAATAAGCTAACCGAATAAGAGACAGACAAGTTGACGGAGGTCACCAAATAAAATAGATAGATAGATAGATAGATAGATAGATAGATAGATAGATAGATAGATAGATAGATAGATAGATAGATAGATAGATAGATAGAGATAGATAGATAGATAGATAGATAGATAGATAGATAGATAGATAGATAGATAGATAGATATCGTTCACGAATGTACATCTGGGTTTATCGTTACTGCCTTAAGTATAATTTGAATATATTAATCAGGTCAGTCTCATGTGCACTCTACGTTATCCCCCCCCCCCCCCCCCCCCCGAAAATAAACCAAAAATCCAAGCAAAAACAAACAAAAGAAAGCTAAAAAATGCAATAAATACAAACAACAAATCGAAAAAGAAAAAAACCAGAAAAAAACAACTTTTCATTACATTCTTCTCGGAATTTTTTCTTCTTTCCTTGTGAGTCTCCAGATGATCCTGTTTCGACTCTGTATTAAATTAGTTGAACGCTTAAATTATCATATGTAGCTGAATGATCTAGAGCGAAAAGTGATCAACATCTCAATTTTCAGGGGTTTGTAACAGCTGATGTAATGTTATACAGTGCCAGCTTGCTAGCCTTTTACACGACTATATGTTACCGAGATATTATGTAGATGCATCAAGCTACATGTACGTCTAGATCTGCCTAGAGTCTGGCTTTGGGTTTTTAATAGTCATTTAATTTCCTATACGCTGACGCCAAATTCTGATCTGCAGATAATTGAAAAGACGCACACAAGACACTCGTCCCCACCTTCTTTGTTGTATTCTCTAACAAACTATTTTTGTCATTGAATATTTGAGACATTAGGAGAAAGAAAATCGGCCACATTTAGATTTGAACTTCAACCTTCAAGCTTTTTATCTGGTTGAGAACAAACTCTTCCCCACAGACCGGTACCTTACTCATCTTGCTGAAATATCTCCTTCCCCCACCCTCAAAAAGGAAAAAAAAGATCTGGGTTCCCTCCCCCCCCTTTTATAGAAGATAAAGGCAAAGCCTTTGCCCCCCCCCCCTCTCTCTCTTTCTCTCTCTCTCTCTCTTTCTCTCTCTCTCTCTCTCTCTCTCTCTCTCTCTCTCTCCGGGCCCCCACATATGGCGTCCTGTCCCGTGGAGCATCTTGGGAATTGCTGTAGTTTCCCGCCACCACCGAGAGAGAATCGGGATCGATCGTATCTGGAATCGAGAATGCGTCGCACCTGTGAGAGGTCCCACGAAACCAGTTATCGCTTGACAGCCAGAGAAATCAACCCCTCTCTCTCTGCTCTCGAGTGTTTGTTCAGCAGACACAGTTCCCGCGGGGAAACCACACAGAAAAACATCTCAATCTCTCATTCCGCACCCTCAACAACAAACAGTGAGGAAAACAATTGCGGGCTGTACACCAGAAACAAACAAAGAGATTCACACAGACTGCGGTGGGGGCGTGGCCACACGACTCTTTGATAAAGGTGTGAGTGCAAAGTAGTAAAATATGAGATCATTATCTTGAGCGTTCTGTCTATGCCATTTTCTTTAGATTTCTCTTTTTTAAATTTTCGTCTTCTCCTCCCCTCGCATTTTTTTTAGAATATCATTATTCCTAACGAGATACCCCATTTACGATTCTGAACCAATAGAAATATTGTTTTAACGAGAGCGTGATGCTGATTACTTACAGAATAGCTAATTTCGCAGTTGAAACTCGGCCCACTCGTTCTTTACACCCCCGTCTTATGACTATGGGGAGGGCGTTGGGGAGAAATGATTAAGAAAATAATATGACAGTTCCACTGTATTCATTTATTCGCAAACACAAAGTACAACTGCTGTTTAGTTCAAAATCTAGCGAGCAAGGGTGACCAGCCTCATCTGTATTATTATTCTTATTATTCTTATTATTCTTATATTTTATATTTTTTTATTTTTTTTATTATTATTTTTTATTATTATTATTATTATTATTATTATTATTATTATTATTATTATTATTATTATCATTATCATTATTCTTCTTCTTCTTCTTATTTTTTGATATATTCTTTACTTGTTTGTGTGTCCCAGACAAGATTTCGAGCCTGGTGGACAAAGGTCCCGAGACACAACATAAAATTATAACAAGGCACGAAGTGGAAACCTCAAAGTTTTGTGCGTTCTTACAATAAACAGGTTCCATCCCTGCCATGTTATTCTATAATATTGAATTGAAGAACAAAAATTCTTTTAATTTAAACTTCTTTTTTTTTTTTTACCCCAGACAACGGGGGATGAAACGACGAGGAAAGAGGGCAAGGATATGTAAGGACGAGAGAAAATGTGTTGTTGAAGCAGATGTGTCATCTTTAATTACCATTATTGATTTTCTCTTTATGTTTCTTATGAACATTTTTCCCTGTGTGACGCACTTAATTTTTTTGTTATCAAGGAAGAACACACTACAAGTGCAATATGCGGCAAGCATTGCGTCTGTTACACGGGATGATCTCAGCTTTAATATGATATGACAAATACAATTTGGAAATTACAGGACACGAAAGGTTTATCTTCACCGTCACCAAACCCGTAGTGTTGTTGACCGTTGAGGTACCACTAAAGACTTACAAGAGCGACTGGCTTCCCCCCATCTCCCTTTGTTTTTGGACTTTCCTCGATGCGCCAGACGGTTCAGGACCAATCAATTCTTTAATCACCCGTATTATTAAATTTTGAGCATCACTGATCAGGCTTTTCGTTGCAAAATTTTAGCACAATTTATTGTAAATTGCCGTCCCGCAGGATAGTAACAGTCAAGGTTTGAGGATTCCAGTTTGTTGGTCATGAATATGCTGTCTGCTTGACGTTGTGGTAGATGATTAATATAGTGTCTGTCATGGCTTCTCCTCCTGCTTAAAAGAACTAGGTGAATTCGTAGCCTGTCCACTGCTGCTGACTTCCCTATCTTCAGTTATCTTTTATTTCAGCTTCAATTTCTTTACGTAGGATAATGGAATTCTTAACGTTTCTAGTCGATGGAGTGACATAAAACACATCTACATCTCCTCTGGTTGTGTTAGGGTACTGTTCGGTGAACTACACTGCCAGTCTCTTTTTGGACTCCCGGTTCTTCTTTTAACTAAGCATCTACTTGTTTATCTTGGATAGTTAAGCAGCGCTCCTAGCTGAGAAGGACGATAAATTTAAATAGCCCTACACTGTTGCAAGCGTTGAACATACACTTTCTAACTTTTTTTTTGGACAGTAGTAGTTCGCCTCTATTCTTGGCGAGTCAGGTCTTTCAGGCGCAAAGAGCTCTCGGACGTTGGTACGCTTCCAAGCTGTTGCTTTTTTCTACACCAAGTTTTCAGAACTTTGGCCTTGTCCTTCTATCACCATCTCCTTTGCTTTACTCATGTTTTTCTCAACTTGATGGTTGTTAACCTCTACTATTTCGGATCCTCAGACGTTTACATTTCTATGTGTTTTCTGTCGCACACCCCTAGGATGACGTGTATGACCTAGGGACTCCTGTGTTATTATGTGTGTGTGTCACTTGCTCTTTAAGCGGAAGGGGCTAATTATTTCGTCCATTTCCTTCTCCGTGATATCAAGGACCAGAAGTTCCTCTTATCGGTACCTGGAAGCTCTTTACTAGGTTTGGGTGTGTCAGTTTGTTGAGATTTAATTTCATTCTTACTTGCTATATCGGCTTCTGGAAAGCTTCTGGTCTTTGCGACACTACCGTCAGACCACAGTAGAGTCAATCTGATTGCTATTTTGTTCACTTAGGGTTTGCCACGTCCACCCCCTGAATGCTCTGTTTAGGCCTATTGTGTTAATCACTTTCAGGTTACAGCAACTGCGTATTCTTGGAGTCTCTAAATTGGTTCGTTTGATTTAGAATTGTTGTGTACTATTAGATCTATATAATATGGCATTCTTAACCCAGTCGCTCTGTATTGCATGAGCTAGGCCCCTGCTTGGTGTTTGGTCAACTACTTTTTGCAGTTTGTTTGAGACATTTGCTACATCATCCCCATCACATTCGGACTCATTGACAGATGCCTGTATTGGGATGTGAGGTACCACAGTATTATGGGATGCCTTCAGACAAATCAAATGGTGATTAGTTGACGGGATATTGGTTGACATTCTATCATTCTGATTTCGGTATACTTTAGATGAGAGAATTCCAAAGCCCAGAACCTGTGACCTTCAGGGGTAGATATTTCTCCAAATTAAAAAGAATTTTTTTGGGGTTTTGTTGCTTTTTGTTGGCTTTTATGTGTTTATTTATTTTGATTGTTGTAGTTGTCTTTACGTAGCGTAGTTCACAAAATACAATACATTTGCACTCATATCTCTTCATCTCGAGAGTTAATACTTTCCTCTGCTCCCGTCGTTCTGACATTCCAGACGCAAACAGTGAAATCATTTTATTTATTTAAAACAGATTATTTCAAAATTATTTTTTTTAAAATTTAGATCTATTATTATTTTTATTTTAAATTTATTTTTTTTTAATTAATTTTTTTTTTTTTTTTGGGGGGGGGGGGTTGCCACTTTGATCAAACGGTTACTTGCTTTTCACTTCTGTCTTGGTGACCATAAACAAAAAGCAAATAGGAAGCAGCAGCTATTGTACCAAGGAGCGGCCTCTCGCAAGAGCCCGCTACATCTCTGAAGTAACATGGGGTCAAATAAACAGTAACCATCAATGTACCTAACTACATGAATCGATGCACATTAAGTAACTTGAAATAATTCAAAGGAGGCTTCTACATAAAGAGGAGGAGGAGGAGGAGGAGGAGGAGGAGGAGGAGGAGGAGGAGGAGGAGGAGGAGGAGGAGGAGGAGGAGGAGGAGGAGGTGGAAGAGGAGGAAGAGGAGGAGGAGGAAGAGGATGACA
The DNA here is from genome assembly GCF_000002075.1 of Aplysia californica. Lineage (NCBI taxonomy): Eukaryota > Metazoa > Mollusca > Gastropoda > Aplysiida > Aplysiidae > Aplysia > Aplysia californica. The sequence goes on from NW_004797613.1 coordinate 302,926, forward strand.
ATAGCGATGACAACACCAACAAAATACCGTGATAAAATGACAACAAGAACTCCAACAATGACAGCAGTAGCAACAACAACAACAATAACAACAACATCACTGCAACAACAAGTTATAGTAGATATCTAGCTTACCTCTTACGACAAAGATGTATTCTGTAATGTTCACGGCTTTGTACCGACATTGACTTGCCGCTTTTTTGACGTTTTGTTCAATTTCCCTTGGAGTTGTTTAGAGTTCATGCATGGTTTTGTCCATCTAGCTAATACCATTTTTTTAAAATCAATATATTTGGGCTTTAAGGGTCCTTGACATCGAATGAAAGCTATTTAAACGTTTTTGGTTGGGTTTTTCAAAATGAGGATACACACTTTTGCCTAATTACCTAGTTGAAATTCCACGGAAACGTTTTAAAACATGTCTGGGAAACAAATTTACAGCCAGGGAGGCTTTGCTGAACACTCTATATTATGTGGATTAGGGGAGCTTAACACTAATTGTATTGATGCACTCAACTGTATTACATCCTGTGGTGAATCTACCACCTATGCACACGAATTACGAGTCGTTACTTCCAGAGCCGATAAGAACTGTAAAATAGAATTGTGTTTGGAGCTCAATACTCATGCAGTCTATCGTGGTATAGTTCCATGTCATTTGGAGAGGAGGGTTTTTTGCGGCTACGAAAGAAAATGATATTCCATCTCACGCAGAGGACGTGGCCACACGAGAGTGCAATTTGGCAAAGGCGTTGGCGCGAAAATCCCCAGCGGAACCTCGAATGTCCAGGTCATTTGCATACTCCACCCTGTTCCATCCCTCGTGGGTCTGAAGTCTAATCAAATTATCACCCTTTGTAAATCATATTGCCCCCGCGACCACCAGCGGGTGTCAGACATCAGTATGCAAATTGTGCCTTGAATTATGGGACGGTGCTGGAGAAACACAAGACTCACGCTGATTTTATGTTTCCCGACGAGCCCTTTGGCCTGGTTTCCGGTCGTTTTCTCCTAAACAACATTCGTTAGCGATTGTTGTCCGTCTATTTTTATTCCCATTCATCCTTTGGAGAAACACTTAAGCAACATTCAGGGGTGATTGTGCATGATTAGAAGTGTAAACCGTTCAAACAAAACAAAGCCTAACTTGTCATATTTGAGGCAATGGGTTATGTCTCGTTTTTACCATAATTCCCTCCCCTCATTATTCACTGCTCTTGCGCTTTAAAACATTGGCGTCAATTTAGTAATCACTTTTTATTGGATATTCACAAGGAATGATTGAGGTGAGAGGAGAACTTTTTTTGGGGGG
>NW_004797613.1:306574-311671 GCF_000002075.1 Aplysia californica
TTCAGCAATAAGTTCATTGTTATTGAGGATAAATCTTAGGTCATGCGCATTGCACACACAAATGTGATCAACGGTTTTCCAAAGATGAAAACTAATGTCAGAGATCTTAAGATTGAGCCCAATACAAAGTTAAAAGCATTTTTTAAAAATATTTTGTGCTCGTTTAATTTGTTTTAGTTTTGTTTTTGTGTTTGTTTGTTTTTCTGTTTGTTTATTTGTGTTTTGTAATGATCTGTCCTTGTCTTTTTGTACGAGCTCACTTTGTTAAAAATCTTCACTTTCCAATCAGAGAAATCAGCTACAACCTTGGAGAAGCTACAACAAAGATTACCTGTCGCAAAGTGTTATAAAAACCTTTGTAACATCCCTTATTCTTACGAAAGTAAATTACTGCAATTCTCTTCTTGATGCCAGTTCGAATGAATCATCCCCATCGCCTTCTAATGGCCTGAAATAACTCTTTTTTTTTTTTTTTACGAAGAAAAGAACCCATACCGCCCAACCCCTAAAAGAGCTGCACTGGCTTTCAGTTAAAAGCTGTATTGTGCACAAAGTTAGTGTCTTTTGTTACACATGTTTATTAATATCTCACCAGCCTGTCTCTCAAACTCTTTTCAAAAGTACATGTATATGTACCAATATGAAGTCTTAAGTGGTTCAGTGATGAAACATATATTTTTTAAATCGTGATACACACACACACACACACACACACACACACACACACACACACACACACACACGCACAGGGGGCTATCTCGGCTTTAGAGGTTAAGGTGTTCGTCTCTCATTCAATAGGTCCCGGGTTCGAATCTAGATAGCAGCGGAACATTTTCTTCTCTAAAAATTTCTCCTTTCACATCCTTTCCTGCTCTCTAACAATGTTCTGTTGTCAATGTTCTGAGTCAGGAGCCCAGAGGAGGGGGCAAAGGAGGTGAGGGGTGAGAGCAGAAAGTGGAGACGAAAGCAGACGACAGAACATTGTTAGAGAGAAGGAAAGGTTGTGAAAGGAAACAATTTTAGAGAAGAAAATTTTCCTTCGCTACCCTGATTCGAACCCGGGACCTTTGAATGAGAGGCGAACACCTTAACCTCTAGGCCCCGAGAGCCCCCAAATTCGGTCTATCGAGTGTCTGGGGTGTTGCATTCCATTCATTACGAGTTGGCCCTGACAGACAGGGTCTTCGCAGCCTGCTTTCTAGGTACTATATATAGTGTCAGTCAGCTATTAAAAAAAAATTTTCAGCCAGTTTTTTATTCTGTAGTATCGATTGCACATACTCATGAAACTTTTAAAAAAAAATTCTAATTCTAAATGTAGAAGAAAAAAAACTAGATAAAATAATATAAAGTGGGTACAAATGATAAAAGGTTGTAACAGTTGTTTGGTTTTTTTTCTCTCCTTTCTCTCTCCTGTGAAGATTTCGTGTTTTTGTTTTGTTTTTGGGGGTATTTTTAGTACATTTGAACTGATTGCCGAACGATAAATTATGTGTAAAGGACATAAAGCAATCTTAATCAATCACACTTTAGATATATGTAAAGTGAACAGAATTAACTACTATGAAGACGGTTATAGAGAGACGTTTTCTTTCTTCTTCTTTCTGTTAATGAGAAGGGACAGGGAGGGGTGCTGGTTCTTGTTGTATTCTTCAGCCAAGCTTCGTGCCAAGAACACTTTTGCCTTGCTCACGAGTCCTGCGCTCTCCGCGAAAGCTTCGCTATTCTTGCTAATGAGAGACGGGAAGTGGGAATGAGACAATCTGGAGGACCGCAGTCGACAGCAAAACTGGGAGAACGACGTAAGCAAACATGAAGTGTGGGAAATGCGATCTCATTCATCTAGAATATTCTTCCATTGATCACAACATAAAATAAAATTTTCGCCTTTGCGAGAGGTTTCAGAGTGGGCCTGCCATGTGCTGAACTCCCAGGCTATGCCATTGATCTCGTTTCTCTCCCCTGGACCACTCGGCGAAACCGGAAATAGTTCCTTCCTGCGATTTCGTCGAAGAGCATTTGAGCAGTAATAGGAAGATCGGGCTGATGCTAGCGTAAAGCAAACGGTTTTTTCTTCTTCTTTTTATTTTGAAAAGGGGGGGGGGGTGAGATGGTTACCCACTGATTTCGGCGTAGGATCATATGGGGCGATTTGTGGAGGAGAGAAGAAAGTATTGTCTGCTGAGGTGAATAATGAAGAGAGAGAAAAAGGATGAGACATTTTCGGTCTGGCCTGCCTTTTTTGTGTTGTTGTTTTCTCGTGAGTGGTTTGTTTGTTGTCGTCGTCGTCGTCGTCGTCGTCGTCGTCGATGTTGTTGTTGTTGTTGTTGTTGATGTTGTTGTTGTTGTTGTTGTTGTTGTTGTTGTTGATGTTGTTGTTATTGTTGTTGTTCTGAGAGAGGGTTAAATGCGGAATTTGGGAGGATGAGTGAAAGAGAAACAAAAAAGAGTCAGAGAAAGACTCCCAGGCGCGCCCACGCGCGTGCACACACAAACACACACACACACACACACACACACACACACACACACACACACACACGCATACACACTCATACATAGACACACAAACACACACACACACATACACACACACACACACACACACACACACACACACACAAATACTTACAGTCGCACAGGTCATGCAACCACAACAACAGCTACAATCGCTCTGTGCTCTAATAAATACTCTCTTCATTACAAAAATTTACCAAAGCAAAATCACCATCGGTTTACCACCAACACCAAGTTAGCATCAGTATCACCATTACAACCAAAACAACTACAAATGTACCACTGACGACGTGTGGGTGATTGGCGGGTGCTCAGGTGTGGTTTGCTTCTTCTTTCCTGTCAAACATCTATCGTCCTGATCTCCCCTTCTTCTTTTTTACGTTTGTTACTCTCTTGTAACATCTCTAATCTTCTGGTGCTCACATGATCTTATGCAGTTGCTAGCACCGTAAAACCTTTACTAAAACAAAAAAAGACACTGACGATCATGGTACTGTACTGCTTCCTTTTGTCTGTCTTCCTGGTCACTTCTGTGTTTCTCATTGCGTTGTTTGTTGCAGACTTGTCTAGGCCATATGTGTCAAGACGTGGTGGCATCAGGCGCTCGTCAATTTTTGGGCATGTGGAGTTATTGATATCATCTGAAAGCTTATTCATTTGCCTTGCTTTCAATGGACAAAATATCCATCTAGCTTGAATAGAAGTCAAGATATTTGCGATTGAAAGAGGTGGGGGTCGCCTGGTTTCAAGGGTAGAATTAGCCAGAAAATGGCAGCCAAAGTTCGGTCACTTCCATAACTTGAGAGTCCTTGAAAACTGAACATGTTCACCTTCGCATTTCTCAGTAATTTTCAAACAGACATGTCTTTTTAAATGGACGTAAAGGGTGTTGAGCATTGTTGCTCTGTTTCTCCGCTGCTCTGTTATGTAGTTATAAGATTAGATCAGATCAGGTAACAGAGTTTTTATTTTCTCATTAAGAAATTTGCTGCGACACGGAAAACACATATAAAATACAAACGCTTGTCAGCACACACACAAACACACACACACACACATACACACACACACACACACACACACACACTCACACACACACGTGCACACACACTCTCTCTCTCTCTCGCCTCTCTCTCCCTCTCTCTCTCTCTCTCTCTCTCTCTCTCTCTCTCTCTCACGCCCCACACACTCGTGCACACACACTCAAACACTCGTGTTGACAGTGGAGGTGAGCGCACACACACATACACACACACACACACACACACACACACACACACACACACACACACACACACTTATAGGCGCCCATATACGAAAAGCCATTCGTTATTTTGACACACCTAACGAAGAATGAATAATTTGCATTGCTGACGGCATGAATCTATTTTCATACCTACTGGTTTTTGCTTTTTAAAAATTATTAAAAGTTTACTTCTAAGTGATGTCTGATATTCTGAATTGAACGAGCGTTTGGTGACAGCAATAATCTTCTTTATTGCTTTCATAATACATGCATTATTGATGTTGCAATGCTCAAAGAAAGAGAGGATTGGTGCCATGCGTGTTTTAAAAAAATTATAGTGGACTGCTCTGTATCCTATGACACCAGGTTCAAAACCCCACCCACCATTCACCATGTTTCCCCAACTCCTCTCCCCTTTTCTTTTACACACGAATATTATCGCATTGTCACCACAACTCTGCTCCTTCTGAGACCTACTTCAATTTTTATACTGTTGCCGCCACCATCAATATCTACTACAATACAAACCACCATTAATGACACCGAGAAAACAGCCACCATCAGGGTTATGGTTTATTATTATTACACAACCACCGTAAAAGGAAAATCAAACAAACTAAATAAAACCAAAAACTAAACCAAAACAAAACAGTCATTTTCTACAACACCTTCACCAAAAGTTGGAAAGCTCATTTTAGTGGTGGGAATCGAATACGTATTTCACCAGTTGATAACTGATTACAAATACCATTACCATCCAACGATTTGATTCCCCACTGTGTTTAGCAAGGCTTGAGACCAGCATAATATGATATTATTGTGATCAAGAGAAGAATGGCAATATTCCTAATACCCAATTCTTCTGTTGTGTAACATTCCACTGCCAAACGGAACAACAATTATGGTTGACACAGTCACCGTAACTGTGAGGCTCATTGAGAGGGGGGAAAGCTATTCCTGAAAAAAAATGTCAATAGGCCTACAACTTGTAGTACAAGATAAGGTTGCCATTTTTTCTCCCAAAATCGCAGTTTTGAAAACCAGTTTTACTTTCATGTGATTCAAAAACACATTAATAACTAATTTTGTCTATTGACTCACCTGGGAAATAGCTTTCCTGGTGCTTAATTTCCTGGAAATAGTACAGGGTAAGTTTTGTCAAGGTGAATGTAATTTTTTTTAATGCGCTGCTCTGATAGAGCGCAGCTTTTGATAATTCTACAACTATTCCAACCACCTCCTCAACCTTATCATCATCATCATCATCATCATCATCATCATCATCATCATCATCATCATCATCATCATCATCATCATCATCATCATCGAAAAAT
>NW_004797613.1:311771-356005 GCF_000002075.1 Aplysia californica
TTGCTATCCTTGTGTCACGACACAATTTGTAGTGTGATAAACATAGGTCAGCAATACTCCTGCAATTAATATGTATTTGCATTCTTGTCTCTTTCTTCTGTTTTGCTGTCTTGAAACATTTAAGACGTAATATTTTGTTTATTTGAAGAGTTTCTAGTGTGAAGAATTAGACATGACTCTCAAAATTCTTTTCCGTTTAGAAATATTGAAGAGCATTTTGACTACTTAAATGATAGTTGTCGTTTTTTTAACGAGACAGGGAAGAAATAAAAAATCAGGATTGTGATTTCTTTCACATACTGCTATTTTAGATGAGCCATTTTCTGTTTCATAGTGATACATATCTAAACTTATTATCAGGGAATTGTGGTCTAGATTTACTTGGATTAATAAAGATAGTTTGCTTTGCATTGTTTATTTTTCTTGTGAGATCATGTCTCATTTTTTTTAGTGGACAGTGAATGTAGGGGAACTGAAATTGTTTCTTCCTCAAAGATAACTTACTTTCCCAATGCATCTGAGACTCTGACTCAGACTTTAGCATTCCCCTTGACCCTGAGTCCCAACTGGCGTTCCTGCCTCTTTTTTCAGCATTTTACAAGTACTGTGTTGGACACATTCACCAGTAGTCGCATGTATGACTTGATAGAGGGACCATTGCCGCCTCATCGACAACAGCATCACCAACGACGCCACGCACATCATCAGCACCGTGGCCATGAGATACAACTGCAACATTTTGCATCACATCTGGGCTTACTGCTAAAGGGAAACATGACTGATCTAGGTCGTTCATGTATATTTCTGGCTTCAACCACACCTGATTCAGTTTCAGGCCCAAATCTTGTCAAGGTAAGTATCCGTGCTATACTGTATAACAAAATCCAAAAATTAAAATCTTGAGGAGCCCATCCCAATGTAAGCTTGGATACTATACAGTATGTCACTCGAATTTTTTGAAGCGACCAACTGTCCCTATTTTAAAGGGAGTGTCTTATGGAAAGCCATCAAATAACAGCTACAGCCTCCCTCGAACCTCATTCTGTGCTGTTGAGGCATCTGTCTGAGGCTGATGAATAAGGTTTTTTCTTTTCTTTTTATTTTCAAAGGATGGCAGCACATATTATTAAAAACTTGGAATAGAGTATATACAAGGCCAAGCATTTCTGATCTTCCTTTATTGCTTGTCAATTAATATACACTGCAGTTAGGCTATTGTTCAAATCCACTGATTATAATATATATTTTGAAAATGTTGGTTTTTGCTTTCAAAACCAAATATTTGGTTTACAACAAACTTTTCAGTTGGTGACGAATGTGCTTACCAGCTATGAGCGAGTGCTCCATGCCCACTGCACTGCATACCAGAGCTGGATGTTCGCTGCATCCAAAGGTTCTCATGACAATCTTGCCAACTCATTGTTGAAAGATCTTCTGCATTCAGGTACTCACATCAGTGGCATAACAAATGTACTTGCGTATGAACTTTGAAGAAACTCTTTTGTATCATATTTTTTGGTAGTCTTTTTTTTTTTGTGTGTGTTTTATGGCACTCGCAACTGCATAAAGTCATATGAGCATGCCGGACACACCAAACATTTTCAATTGGCAGGAAATTTTGAATTTTGCTTGTGTGGCGGCTGAGCCTACTCTTATTTAGTAGTATGTAGCTCTCACAATCATGAGTATGCTTCCTTTAGAATGACTCTTACCTTCCACTTTTTTTCATTTAACATTTTTAATGTGTTTAAGTGGAATGTTCGTATTTAGAGATTTGTTAGTTCACTTTTTGTATTTATTGATCAGTCTTTTCATGTTTGTCTCCTTTTGTATGTTGCATTTTACTGATGATTGAAAGAAATGTATCATATATGTCAATAGCAACTGTCAAGAATAGACAAACTCTGTGTAAAACAATGTTCAAGCATAAAGACAGAAACCTATTGATTCTACATTTATAAGGCAGCGTGGTGGCATCAGGCGCTCGTCAATTTTTGGGCATGTGGAGTTATTGATATCATCTGAAAGCTTATTCATTTGCCTTGCTTTCAATGGACAAAATATCCATCTAGCTTGAATAGAAGTCAAGATATTTGCGATTGAAAGAGGTGGGGGTCGCCTGGTTTCAAGGGTAGAATTAGCCAGAAAATGGCAGCCAAAGATTAGTTATTTCCTTAGCTTAAGAGTCAGTGGTAACTGAAAATTTACATTTTTTGTGCCTTTAATCAAGGTTTTTCTGAAAAATTCACACAGAAATGAGTTCTTTAATGGGTATGAAAGGTGTTGAGCCAAAAAAAAAAATTTGACAAAAATTCATAAACCTGCGGAAAAATGCAAGTTTCTTCACTTTGATTATTTTGACGAGAGCCTGATTCCACCACGCTGCCTCACATTTTTACTTTTGTAGTTTAGTGGAATTAGAGAACTGTTTTGGCACATTTCTGTGCTTCTATTGTAAATCTACACTTACACATTATTTGGAGCTTCTTGGTCCTTCCTGAGAAGTCTTAAACAGAGTGTTGTTTTCGTTTCTTACTCTGATCTCTGACTTGGCCTTTTCCTGTGTTATTTATGAGTTCACTTTACTTAAACCTAAACCCCGAAGCTTTCCCTCTTTATGGCCCAAGACCATTTAAATCAATTTATTTCATAATGAATAATGACATGAGTCTGACTGCAGAACTTTGATATTTGAAGTGCTATTTATGTGTGCATTAAATAATTTTTATTTTACCTTTCATCTTTCAATATCTGTTTAAGTCAAACGTTCGTGTGTTGTGGTAAAAATGGCAGATCTGTGAGCGGGACTGGCGAAAAAGAGGAAACCTCCAAAATGTTTGATGTGTCTGATATAGAGCAATGGCTGTCTCGCAGTTCCCTCTTCACACAAGTCTTACGTCAAGTGTTTGATGGAGCATTCCAGTTTTATGTGAGTGTTGCCTCAGCCGCCATAGTTTTCCTCCCTTATAAATGAATTTTTAAAAAGTATTTTATTTGTCCTTTGTTAGAACACTTGTCTCACTATAGCATAAATAAGCTAGACATATACAAATCATACAGATTGCATTATGCATTCAAAGTTCTGACATGCTCTCACAAATAGGCACTCCATAAGTACTTAGGGCTTTAGTGCAGTTTCCTTTAAATACTCTGGGTTGTAAAGATGGAGCATTTGCTTCAGTCTCCTCCACATCACCTTCTGTATTACCTGTATTACCTGTCCTGGGCAACAACGTCATTGCACACCGGACAGGTCCATAAGTGCACAGTTCCCCCCAGCACCAAAGCCCGCAAGGTATCCATACTGATTGTTCCAGTGGCTGTCTGATTATGGGGGGGGGGATCTTGAACCAGTGTAATATTACACGTCTTTTGTGAGGTAAAAAATAACAAGGAAATAAGGGTGGCGTGGGTCAAGACAGGATGTATGGGCCAAAGAGTGTGCAGAGGCCACTAAGGATCTAAGGATGTGGATAGATTTCCAAGATGGAGGTGGTGGAAGAAGAGGAGAAGAGCAGGAACAGGACCCAGATTTGAAAAACAGCTTTAAAAAAAACAAAAAACATTTTTGACATAATGATGAATACTGCCTTTATTGATAATAACGTATTTCACTTTTTGTTTTAATCATAATGATCAGTACTGTAGTAAAAGATACAGTGGAATCCTGATTAAGTCAAACTGCTTACACAGTCAACTCTTGCTTACAGGCAACACTTCACTGTGGTTCCGTTTCTTACCTTCATTGTAAGTAATTATATTTCTGATACAGTCAACCGCTTGAGTGTTAACCTTGCGCAAAGTCAACAATTTGGCGCTAAATCCCAAGATGAATTCATTAAAGAAAGGATATTTAGGGCCTGAGCTAGTAGTGAACTCACCTTCAATTTCTTTGTTCACTCATTATCTCTTGTTTTGGTGACGATTTCAGAATTATACCCACTGAAATTGAGCTAACACATTGTTACCAGGTACTTTGTAATTTTGTAGCTGTCATTTTCAATTTTCAATGGCTAGTGGAGGAATGGATAAAGTCAACCTTTCTCAAAGTCAACACTTATTTTCGGTCTTGAGGTGTTGACTTTTTCAAAATTCCACTGTAATTAGTTTGTTTTTTAATCAAGGCGCTTTTGAAATTGACATGAGTCAATTTTTTCCTTATTAGTAAGATCAAAGAAAGAGTGTATGTAATTTTTTGCTTGGATGATTTAATCGGTTATTTTTTTTTGTGAATGTAGAACTGGATAATATATTATTATGTGCATGTATGTTTTTCATGAATATTGTGTAAAGTGCATAGAGCAATGATTGTAACACGGATCTGCGCGACATAATGCCATAGTATTATTATCGAACAATATAATATTATTACAGGATTTTTTTATTTTAAAAAAAAAAAAATTTTTTTTTTGGGGGGGGGGGGAGGCAAATGTAAGAAAAGTGTAGGGGAAGGGGGAGGGGGGGGGGGAGTCCTCCAAAAAGTGTATGGTTATGTTTGAACAGCCCCTAACTGAATTATACTGCGGTCAAAAATCCGTGGCGCAACTTATTGTCAAATATTTCCTCAACTATCGAACGTAGATTCTCCTGCTTTTGCACAATGACTTGTATCGGTATCAATTTGCCTTAACAGATCAATATGTTATTAAACAAATGTGAGCTGTATTTGAGAAAAATCCTTAATAAACACTAGTTTAAAAATCCAAGCGGATGCTTTCTACAGATTTTAAAATGGTTACAGCTGGGCAATATCGCTTTTAAAAGTAAAACCGTCCTTTGTTTTGTTTTCTAATCGTGACACTCTCATTATTGAACGCGTGTTTTGAGAACCTTTAATAGCCTACAAGCAATGAGTTCATTATAAAATAATTTCTTGTTGCAAGTGTTGCCACTGAAAGGTGTCACTGGTGAGCTGCGTCGTTATGCCTTATTCGTATGCAAAATGTGAGTGAGAAACGGGAAGTGCTGTGAACAATCTCATTTTCCACGTGACAGAGATGTATAGTAGGCCCTATTTTGTATAAATCTACGAAGAAAAGTGTAGCCTCAGCTGCCTTGGATGATTAAGTTAAGACAAATTGATAGCCTACAAACTGACATGCAAAGCATGGATGGCACTATTCACCCGTTAAAGAACTGAGGCTTTATAAGTTGCGCCACATGTTTTAGATCGCTCTATAATCGCCTCAAAACGTGTTTATTTTTTCCTTTGAAAAATAAATCTTATTTATTTATATAATTATTTATTTATTTTATTATTATCTTTCATTTTTAAAATTAATTGATTTTTTTTTTTTATTGTTTCTTTTTTTAATTTGTTTTTTTTTAAATTATTTATTAAACCATTTATTTATTTATTTATTTTTATCTTTTTTTTTTTTTTTTTTTTTGGGGGGGGGGGGGGGGGGGGTGTTCCTCTGTAATTATTTTGTCACGTCTGTTAATTCGTCATTCGCCTCTTTGGGTTTTTCCCCCGCACAATTTTCCCCTTTTTCTTTTTTCTTCTTTTTTGGGGGGCACCTTCCTTTTTTTGCCGCATATATTTTGTTTCAGTCAGCTTTGAAGGGACACTACCGATGGTCTAATCGAATTTTTCATTAAGATTTCTCTCGCCTCCCTTTTCATTGGAGCCTTGCAAAACATGTAGACAATGCATTTACATGTCATGTACAAATATCAAAACTCCTATAATTTTAAATTCTTTCTTCAGTTATAACCTTTTTGCTTTTGAATCTCTGTAACGTCATATTTCTGACTCTGTGTCTACGTACGATCGTCTGATGGTAGTTCTACGTTTATCTCTCTCTTGGTTTCCTTTATTTATTTATTTTTGAATGGCAAGTTGGGAAGATTGAAAAGTACCGGACCATTCGTAGATATCTATACATTATTGCGCGAGAATGTGGGGTGGGTGGGGCGAGTGGAGGAGGGGGTGGGGGGGGGGGTCAGGGAGGTCTCCCCCTGACAAAATTTTAATGTAAATGAATAGATCTACCGGTCCGAGATTCTCCATTGAGAGATATTAAAAACTGGGAAAAACCATGAATTTCGAAGGTTGGGACAAAGACAAAGTCAGTCCGCTGGTCCGATATTCTTCAAACTTACCGGCAAAATTAGCTGAGTTTTTCATCCTTTTTTTTTTCCTTATTAGATGTTTTATATTTAATAGATCTAGCTAGCTAATAAGCTAATGTTATATAATAATAATATGTCACAAAACAGCACTGCTGCTGCGGTTGGAGCAAACAAAAATACACAAGTGGTGTGCCAATCTTTAGGTTCCCTTTGCTAACTTTAGGCTGCACTTTCCAGTACTCATATGACCTTATTGCGTAGCAAGTTCCGTAAAACTCATACTAGGCCTAAAACTAAACTAGACCGTACTGATCATGTCCTTTATTTGATGAGCAAGCGCTTCTCCTTTGGTGCAGGAAAATACGTCAGAACATGAGATCTAGGTCGTTCATGATTGTACATCCAAGAGCTCTTCTCATTCAGAAAATAATAATGTTATCTTGTAAATAAACAGAAACATTACTCAAAGTCATGGTCATCTTCTTTAGAAGTGTTCAATAAGCAACACATGCACAAAGTTCACTTATTATAAGGATTTTATCGGTAATATCTGTATAGATCTAGATCTAGATCTAGACTAAATATGGGAGGGTCAGAAAGTAAAAGCACGGATGTGAAGCACGAACTACTATTCGACGAAGAGGAGAAGAGTCGAGTCAGCTCAGTTTTTGCTTCAATTTCACATGGGAAGAAATCATTCAATAAGGAACAGTTTCTGGTACGAATCTCAAGAAATTCAATTTGTTTTTGTTGTTTGTTCCTTACAGTGCACCAGGATATCGCTGCTGGGGTACCGTGAAATAAATTCATGAATATAAATAGGCCACCTGTATTCTCACCTTGCCTTAAAGCGCAGTTGTTATAGGGGGCAGAGCGGCAGAGGGTGAAGCCTTTTGGCTAAATCACCAGGTGTGCCTTCACCGTGATACCAATGTAAACAAACGTTCCAGCGCTCTTGTTTTGAAAGCGTGCAATTTTTTTTACTGGGAGAGAGAGAGAGAGAGAGAGAGAGAAGGCGTAGCCTGATCTAGCCATCGACCGGCATAGTTCAGCTCGATTAGAAAAGTGAAATTATAGCCGTAGCGTTTTTGCAGACGACCAAATTAGTTTACTTTGGTGCTATTACATCTTGTTTTTCTCTGTTTTTGTCTATTTGATCATCTACACCTATAGAAGTATTCAGAAATTAGGAACAACGGGTCTTGTTTCACACTGGGTGGAATAGCCAACGCTGGCAAGTCTCACCCGGGTTGAGAATAAAAATGCAACTACCTCTCACCCCGGGTGAGAATAGCCACTTTCATTTTTAAAAAAAATAAAAGTCGTTTTTAAAACTAGATTCTTGATCTAGATACTTAGAAGAAATTTTTAACAATTCCGTCTCAGTTCAGAACAGTTCAAGAACATTGTCAAAAAGGCAATGAAGCTGTTCTTGGTACAGACACAACACTCTCAGTGACTCTTGCATCTCATTTTCAGATAAAAGGTGGGGCATAGTGAACGGAAGTCTGTCCTTCTTGAGAAGATGAAGAGATGTGCGAAAAATGTCTTCTTCTTTCAAGTTCAAGTGTAGGCCCAGCCAATACTGAACTGTGATGTCAGTGGGGATGAAATCAATATCTGTGGAACCACTGGATTCTCTTCACTTTTGTCATTACTTTCAGTTTAGAGAGATTGTTCTTTCATGCTTTTTATTTGCTCTTTTAAAAAAAAAATTCATCTTCATCGAGGAGGGCTGCTACACTTACTGGGTTTTTTTTGTTTTAGTGTTTTTTCTCACACCATTGACGGTTGACAGTGTACAGTTTAGAATGTCTTGCCTGTGATAATATTTTTGGAAAGGTTTTTCTCAAATATCTGCCTCTTTCAATAACTGCTTTTGAGCTACAGAGTTGCTTTCTTGTGCCTTCTCTTTAACATTGCCAGCTTGCTAAATCAACTAAACCAGAACAGTCACACAGAATCATCTCTCTTTCTCTCTTCTGGTACTGTGGCTTCATAAGTGGTCAGCAATGTTGACAGTACGCAGGAACTCTATACTCTCTTGTGGGTCCCCGAAAAGTGCTGAATGCTGGTCACTGAAATGTCCCAGCAGAGGTGTGTTGGCACGATAGTTGGTGGGACATTTCAGGAATACGTTGTCTATGTCTCATCCTCCTCTTTGCAGGCTCAACAGGACGAATCTTCGGTTATTCCACCAGTTCTCTTTTGGGAGATAAGTTGGCAGTCTTGTTATCTGAGTGAGACCTCAAGACTGGTATGATGGCGGCTGGACAAATGACAGTTTTGGTTTCACCTCTCTTTACATTTTGTGTGGGTTGACTTGTGGATGACGGCTTTAAGCTGTTGAGAAATTGATTGGCGTGTCAATCTGGGTAAGCGCTGCTACTTCTGTTTTTTAGAGATGCTGTCAGCTTCCTCATTCTGAACTAGTCCAGCGTGGCCCGGAATCCACTGTAAGTGGATGGACCGTTTGAAGCATTGACAGCGGGTGTGCAGATGCTGACAGATTGAGCATGCCACCTTTTCCGATTGGTTGACGGGGCCATATGAGAATCATTATATCACCCTGCTCGAAAGATTGCCTGGTGTATGTAGTGTTAGCATACCCAGCACTGTGTCGAGAGCTACAAGCTCGGCTCTGTGACTGAAAGAATACTGGCCCTGAGGGTACACGATTATCAAATTTGGTATCAGCAGTCTTGATGAGTATTCCGCTGTATCCGTACTCAGTACCACCGTCTTCAGCTGAACCGTCAGTCTAGACTTCTTCATCAGTCAGGGGAAATGATTGAATGATAGCCTCTGCTGCTGCTTTCCTGACTCTAGTTTATCAGCATGCTTCCAGTTGTCGACGAGATCGGCACGAAAAGGTTAGGTTGCATGATGCAGCTCTTCACATGGTTACTTACCCACTACAGTTTCAGCTACAAGGTTTTGCGCATGCTTTCTCCAGCTCGACTTGCCTGTCCGCATGGGCACCGATTTTGTTGTGGAGGCTCTGCGCTGGTTCGTTGTGGGGAGACGCATGGACTTCTCGAGTGAAATAGCGGTAAGGCATCAGCTCTAGATGCCTTAGTTGTAAAATGCCTGCTTCAATGACAATGCTGTCCACACGACTATCCTTTGAGCAGCCTGTGAATCATGCAAGAGTAGATCAGCATTGTCTATACTGTGCTGGAGAAGTGAATAGGCCCAATGGCAGTGACCTCGTGAGACACGTCACTTGCAGTGCTCGTGCTCTTTTTTGTATTAGGTTAACTAGCTTTGCAGAGACAATGGCCTTGAAAAGGAGGTAACACGACAGACATCTCTACTATCTAAGTGTAACTATTCATGGAGTGGAGGCCTGTGGATGTGTGTTATTATATTATTCATCAATGTCTGGCGATGATCAATACATCTGCAGAGGAGAATATTTCTATATATGTTATAAACACAGAGGCAAATAGTACATTGGTGATGCCTTTCTTTGGCTGCAATTGACATATATATATATATATATATATATATATATATATATATATATATATATATATATATATATATATATATATATATATATGTATTTGCATTCTTGTCTCTTTCTTCTGTTTTGCTGTCTTGAAACATTTAAGACGTAATATTTTGTTTATTTGAAGAGTTTCTAGTGTGAAGAATTAGACATGACTCTCAAAATTCTTTTCCGTTTAGAAATATTGAAGAGCATTTTGACTACTTAAATGATAGTTGTCGTTTTTTTAACGAGACAGGGAAGAAATAAAAAATCAGGATTGTGATTTCTTTCACATACTGCTATTTTAGATGAGCCATTTTCTGTTTCATAGTGATACATATCTAAACTTATTATCAGGGAATTGTGGTCTAGATTTACTTGGATTAATAAAGATAGTTTGCTTTGCATTGTTTATTTTTCTTGTGAGATCATGTCTCATTTTTTTTAGTGGACAGTGAATGTAGGGGAACTGAAATTGTTTCTTCCTCAAAGATAACTTACTTTCCCAATGCATCTGAGACTCTGACTCAGACTTTAGCATTCCCCTTGACCCTGAGTCCCAACTGGCGTTCCTGCCTCTTTTTTCAGCATTTTACAAGTACTGTGTTGGACACATTCACCAGTAGTCGCATGTATGACTTGATAGAGGGACCATTGCCGCCTCATCGACAACAGCATCACCAACGACGCCACGCACATCATCAGCACCGTGGCCATGAGATACAACTGCAACATTTTGCATCACATCTGGGCTTACTGCTAAAGGGAAACATCACTGATCTAGCTCATTCATGTATATTTCTGGCTTCAACCACACCTGATTCAGTTTCAGGCCCAAATCTTGTCAAGGTAAGTATCCGTGCTATACTGTATAACAAAATCCAAAAATTAAAATCTTGAGGAGCCCATCCCAATGTAAGCTTGGATACTATACAGTATGTCACTCGAATTTTTTGAAGCGACCAACTGTCCCTATTTTAAAGGGAGTGTCTTATGGAAAGCCATCAAATAACAGCTACAGCCTCCCTCGAACCTCATTCTGTGCTGTTGAGGCATCTGTCTGAGGCTGATGAATAAGGTTTTTGCTTTTTTTTTAATTTTCAAAGGATGGCAGCACATATTATTAAAAACTTGGAATAGAGTATATACAAGGCCAAGCATTTCTGATCTTCCTTTCTTGCTTGTCAATTAATATACACTGCAGTTAGGCTATTGTTCAAATCCACTGATTATAATATATATTTTGACAGTGTTTGTCTTTGCTTTCAAAACCAAATATTTGGTTTACAACAAACTTTTCAGTTGGTGACGAATGTGCTTACCAGCTATGAGCGAGTGCTCCATGCCCACTGCACTGCATACCAGAGCTGGATGTTCGCTGCATCCAAAGGTTCTCATGACAATCTTGCCAACTCATTGTTGAAAGATCTTCTGCATTCAGGTACTCACATCAGTGGCATAACAAATGTACTTGCGTATGAACTTTGAAGAAACTCTTTTGTATCATATTTTTTGGTAGTCTTTTTTTTTTTGTGTGTGTTTTATGGCACTCGCAACTGCATAAAGTCATATGAGCATGCCGGACACACCAAACATTTTCAATTGGCAGGAAATTTTGAATTTTGCTTGTGTGGCGGCTGAGCCTACTCTTATTTAGTAGTATGTAGCTCTCACAATCATGAGTATGCTTCCTTTAGAATGACTCTTACCTTCCACTTTTTTTCATTTAACATTTTTAATGTGTTTAAGTGGAATGTTCGTATTTAGAGATTTGTTAGTTCACTTTTTGTATTTATTGATCAGTCTTTTCATGTTTGTCTCCTTTTGTATGTTGCATTTTACTGATGATTGAAAGAAATGTATCATATATGTCAATAGCAACTGTCAAGAATAGACAAACTCTGTGTAAAACAATGTTCAAGCATAAAGACAGAAACCTATTGATTCTACATTTATAAGGCAGCGTGGTGGAATCAGGCTCTCGTCAAATTTTGGGCATGTAGAGTTATTGGTATAATCTTAAAGCTTGTTCACTTTTCTTTATTTGGTTGAAAAAAATATCCATTTATCTTGAATACAAGGTGAGATATTTGTGAATGAATTTGTGGGGGTTACCCGTTTTTAGAGGTAAAATTAGTGAGAAAATGGCCACCATAGATTAGTTATTTCCATAGCTTAAGAGTCAGTGGTAACTGAAAATTTACATTTTTTGTGCCTTTAATCAATGTTTTTCTGAAAAATCCACACAGAAATGAGTTCTTTAATGGGTATGAAAGGTGTTGAGCCAAAAAACAAAAATTTGATAAAAATTCACAAACCTGCGGAAAAATGCAAGTTTCTTCACTTTGATTATTTTGACGAGAGCCTGATTCCACCACGCTGCCTCTCATTTTTACTTTTGTAGTTTAGTGGAATTAGAGAACTGTTTTGGCACATTTCTGTGCTTCTATTGTAAATCTACACTTACACATTATTTGGAGCTTCTTGGTCCTTCCTTAGAAGTCTTAAGCAGTTTGTTGTTTTCGTTTCTTACTCTGATCTCTGACTTGGCCTTTTCCTGTGTTATTTATGAGTTCACTTTACTTAAACCTAAACCCCGAAGCTTTCCCTCTTTATGGCCCAAGACCATTTAAATCAATTTATTTCATAATGAATAATGACATGAGTCTGACTGCAGAACTTTGATATTTGAAGTGCTATTTATGTGTGCATTAAATAATTTTTATTTTACCTTTCATCTTTCAATATCTGTTTAAGTCAAACGTTTGTGTTTTGTGTTAAAGATGGCAGATCTGTGAGCGGGACTGGCGAAAAAGAGGAAACCTCCAAAATGTTTGATGTGTCTGATATAGAGCAATGGCTGTCTCGCAGTTCCCTCTTCACACAAGTCTTACGTCAAGTGTTTGATGGAGCATTCCAGTTTTATGTGAGTGTTGCCTCAGCCGCCATAGTTTTCCTCCCTTATAAATGAATTTTTAAAAAGTATTTTATTTGTCCTTTGTTAGAACACTTGTCTCACTATAGCATAAATAAGCTAGACATATACAAATCATACAGATTGCATTATGCATTCAAAGTTCTGACATGCTCTCACAAATAGGCACTCCATAAGTACTTAGGGCTTTAGTGCAGTTTCCTTTAAATACTCTGGGTTGTAAAGATGGAGCATTTGCTTCAGTCTCCTCCACATCACCTTCTGTATTACCTGTATTACCTGTCCTGGGCAACAACGTCATTGCACACCGGACAGGTCCATAAGTGCACAGTTCCCCCCAGCACCAAAGCCCGCAAGGTATCCATACTGATTGTTCCAGTGGCTGTCTGATTATGGCGACGTCTTTCCTTTCCAGGTAGTCGTTCCTTTCTTCCTTCTCCCCTCTCTATCCCCATTTCCCGCATCCTAATGATTGCGTGGTGTTCTGCTATCTCCCTTTTTTTTTCATCCTGCAACTTTTCTCCAGGGTCCTCAACACTTCTCCTTTGTC
This sequence comes from Aplysia californica, assembly GCF_000002075.1. Lineage (NCBI taxonomy): Eukaryota > Metazoa > Mollusca > Gastropoda > Aplysiida > Aplysiidae > Aplysia > Aplysia californica. Next base: position 324,828 of record NW_004797613.1, read on the forward strand.
AAATTTCACCTCACCATCAACCACGGCACATCACCTTCTTGGTCCACTTAATAAAGATACCTAAGCATTTTAAAGTGTAAGGAGTCCCAGTTTTGTAAAAAATCCCTTCCCAAAGGTGAAGCTATTTTTGCACTTTTCTGTTGCTCTTTAGGTTAGCTGGTCATGGTACAAGCCTTATTTTTCTATGATTGCACTTGGATAAATAGCAACAGCTACATCACGGAACCACAAACTACTATGACTGCTCATCCTCAACATTTTCTTTTGTTGGCCTTTAACTGTAGTTTCGGTTACCCTCTGAGTTTGTTGGGTACTCTGACACTATTAAAAAGCTATATTTGTTTTTGGGTACATTTATTTGTGAGGATAATGGCATAGCATTTGTCTATTTACATATTGTGTACTTATGTGTGTATATAAAATTTTGTATGAAGTGCTGTGTGTACAAATTTATTTAGCAGAATCTAGTGAAATCTCAATGAATTTCTCTCTGAGGAGGGCAAATAATTTCAACTTATCTGCTCTTATTTTATCTTCTTGTATCCTTGTATCTTATTTCATTTTGTATAGGCGGGTGGTTAACAGGTGCTCCTATGTGGTTTACAACTTCTTTCATATCAAACATTTATCGTCCTGATCTGCCCTCCTTCTTTTATGTATTTGTTGCTCTCTCGTAACGCCTCTAAACTTCAGCACTTTTATGACCTTATTGTGTTGGATGTGTTATAAAACTCTTACTAAAACGAAAACAAAACTTTATGTTGTATCATCGTTTCTTTAATTTTTGCCTACTGTACTTCAGCATGTGGAGCCGCAGGAGATGGTGTTTGCCCCCAAAGTGCCTCACGTGCGGGACACCAACTGGTCACAGTGCCGCACGGTGCTGGACTTCCCTACAGTGCTCTTTCTCAACTTCTCCGTCCCCCCTCTACTGCAAACTCAGTGGAAACTACTGTTCAACAGCACGCTGCATGGAGCTAGCTTCTCACAGCTATTGCAGCGAGTACGCGGCAAGGGGCCAACATATTTGATTGTGAAAGATAAAAATGGCAATGTGTTTGGGGGATTTGCTTCAATTCCCTGGGAAATCAACCCGAAATTTACTGGTAGGTTGTATTCCAAGAGTCAGGAGTAACTAGGGACTAATCATTTTTACTCTGTATTTTCTTTGAATGAAGTGCCTAGTAGGGCCCTCTATAACTTGTGCTTTACCAAACACATAGCGTGTGACAAGTGTAGCTTCAGACCCACACACTTATCATCAAAGTTGTCATAGGTTTTCTTTAACCTTTCACTGTAGTATCTTTTATGTATTCTCCAAATAAGACTGCATTCTGATTTTATGGAAAAAATTGTGTAGATAGATGTAATCCAACGGATAAGCATGCTTTTCTCACTCATCATTCATCATGCACTTTCTTGTTGTAGATAATTGGAACAAATGCAGATATAAAAGCCAGTTGTTGGAGATTCTGCTTCTTTTCTCTCCCACTGTTATTTCTCTGTCTGTCTTAATCTGTCTCTTCTCTAAATGACTTGTGTTTTTGTTGATGTGCGTTTTTTTGTTTTTTTTAACTGAAACAGATAAATAATGTGCATTGTACTTAGTTTCTACCCAGTTTCAAGCTACTGAACAGGTTTCATAGTGATGCTGAGATTATTGAATCTTTTAATGCTTAATTTGACTGTGCTGTATTTTAAAATGTGTTTGTACATTTTATCATCTTGCAGGCCTTCGAAATTCAATGGAAAAAGTATTTGTGTATTGGATCATTTTATATATGCAAATGAAATATCGTCTGTCTATTTTCTTTCAGGGAATGTATCAGTGTTGTAGAATTTATCTTTAAAGACTTCTGATAGATCATAGAATTATATTTTTCTCTGTTACAGGTGACTCTTCTTGTTTCCTGTTCAAAGCCTGCCCTGACTACAGTATATACCGGCCCACTGGTTACAATGAAAACTTTATGTATTTAAACCACCGTGTACAGACACTGCCAAATGGTTTGGTGAGTCTTGACCTTTTTTTCCTTTGTCTTTAGTTTGACTTCTTTATGTTTCTTTCTAGGGCCAGTTTGCCAAAGTAGCCTTGACCTTATCTCTCCTGATACAAACGGGACAGGGGTAGAGCCACTGGGTAAATATTAGACCGCATGGATCGGCAGCCGTACCAAGGGACTGACAGTGCAAAGGCAAAGGACGAAGTAGATCAACTTCTTCAACCAATGTTGATTCTTTTTACGGGGAAAACTTTAATGTGCTGAACCCTAGGGCCAAGGACCCGGTTTACTGGCTGCGCCTAGTGTAAAGTGTAAAGTCGGAAAAAAATACTAAATCAACTTCAATCGCAGCAATATGTCACTCACAATTTTTTTAGTCATTACATGGACTAGTGCCTTTTACAGAATCTGAAAATAGTTGATAGTCTGTGAGATATTGCCATTTGAAAAATAAAAAGTAGTTCGAATGAAAGACTAAGACTCGTTCTCATTTCCCGCTTAGTTACTACGTGCTAAGTTATTTTCAATTGTAGGTCAAGAAAGCAACATTTTCGCTTGTAAAAATCTGTTTCTTATAAAGAAATAGCCAGGAGTCACTTATAAAATATAGTCTGTTCTTATTTGATTTGTGTTTACGTTATGAAGCAGTAGCAATTTTCATTCTGATGCTGTCGGGTTCAGGGCTCAGCAAAGAAGTGCACAACCCGACTATCTTGGGCTCAGGGCTGAGTGAGTTAAACTAGAATTTTCAATGAAAGTTATTATTAAATGTGTTATAACAAGTTTAGGAAGGTTTATGCACATAAAATTTGTAAAATTCCTTTGTCCCAAACTTCTTTAGCTAAGTCTGAAAGTGTAGAGATACACTACTGACACACTCTCCCAGAACTCTCCGTTCAATGAACTGCAGAGATGAATGCGTTATACATTACAGAGTTGCTTGCTCAGTGACCTGCTAAAGTAGATCTAACATCAGCAGGCTTAAGAGTAGACATTTTGCCCTTATTTCTTTCTCAACTGCTCCCATTCTTCCATCTACGTATCCCTCTCATGATGGTTGATAGGCATCGTCATATCGTCTGCTCTTTCCACTTCAATACGTTTTTACTGATATCCCAGTCTGCTTCTGGTAAAACGTGGCCATTGTGCTGAGTTGTTGTAAACTTCTACTTGTTTCTCACTCAGCTCAATATCCCTCTATTTGACTTTGAGTTTGAATCTAAGAAGGTAACTTTTTATGCTTGTCAGATTAACTTGTCGCACACTTAAACTTATTCTCCCCCTCCAAACACATACAAGAACACACCTACACATGCATGTGCACAGGTGTGCACGTTCACACACATGTGTGTAAATTCTCTCACACACACATGCAGACAAGTGTATATAAATACTCATAGGCATATTGAAAATGCACATCTTTGTCTTTTCCAGGCCCTTTTTTGTTTTGTTTTAAAGAGTGATATTCAGTGATAGCTCAATAACAACAGCTCGAGCCCACATTCTCCTTTTAGTTTTTACCTCACTGAAGACTGAAGGATTTTACTAGTGTACAAGCACTGAAGACTGAAGATTTTGATTTTTTTTAAAAAGTGTATATAAAATCTGAACCTTTCAACCAACTGCAATGCCCTTTTGACGCAATAAAGAACAACACAAGAACGATAAACGTACAAAAGTACAAGTTGTCAGGATTTTTTTTTTAAAGGTATAAAATTCAATGTTAAAAAGATTTATGAATAAGAAAATAAATGACGCTCACTGCAATTTACAACACAAGCAGTCTTACCGATCACCCAACTAAAAATCCTCTAGATCAAAAAGTGAACGACCGACTTCCTGATAATGTTTTGTGGAAAGAAACAAACGGCTTCGCATTTGTCTAAGAAGGATCCTATGCTTTTAGTGGCTTTTATTTAGACGCTATTTAATAATATAGCGATAATGGCGATTCCACAGGAAACCTCTCACAGAACTGATGGTCCATCCTGTGTTTTTAATGGGAAACGTCTTCAGTGAGTTAATCTGTCATTCTTTCCCTTCCATCTGTCATATTGTCTTAATCATTCTATCTAGTTGTTTGTGTTCATCTTCTTATGTTCTTCTCGTTCATAGGGCATGGGAGGACAGTTGGAGTATTTTGGCTTATGGATAGACCAGGAATTTGACATTGGTCACAGTAAAGCTGGCGCTAAAGGTTGTACGACATACGGTAGCCCTCAACTTTCTGGCGATGCTGAATTTCAAGTGGATTGCCTTGAGGTCTGGGCCATAGGAAAAGAGAAGCGGAAAGATGGGGAGGAGGATGAGGATGAGGAAGAAGACACTGCTGACAACGCTAAGGTTAGCCCATATCTTTTTGTCCAGGAGGTTATTTCATTTTGTTTGAATGGTTGTACCAACAGTTTCTCCTGGTTTGACCCAACCCATTTCCCCTCAGCAATTTAAAGGTCAACCCTCTCCTTGAAAACTGATATCATGAAGACGTATGATTGTTCATAGAGTTTTCACAGAAAGTATAAGCTTTCTCTTAATAATGACCACGTCCTTCTGTGTGTGTTTGTTACTTTTGTGTGAAATTATGTCCCTGAAATTGAAAAACTGATCTTATAATAAACATTTCAGTACGAATTTTGATAGTTTTTGTCTGAGGAAAGGGTACTTTAACCTGTTTTACTCCTTAACCCTTTGAACACATAAATAATATGACTGGTATACCAGTCCTGGAAATTTCTCTCAGTACTGTATAAGGCTTGTGCACCTTGGGCTAACCGTGATAACAACAACAAAAGAGATGTTGAAACAGTTAATTATATTTCTTTTTCTTTTTCTCTTTTAGGGCGGCGAGAAAAGCATCCTGGACAAGATGAGTTCGGAAGACAAGGCTATCCTTGAAATGGTAGACCGGGGCACTATCAGTGATGCTATGCGAGAAGAGCCGATCGTTGAGGAGACTGCTGCTCACAAAAGCATTATCTCCCCGTTTTGATCTTTGAAATTATGAAGTTAATTCGTTCTTTGAAACTTTAAATGAGAGACTGTGTTAACGGTTGAAATAATGGTGTTTTTTTTAATGCGGAAAAAGTGTTCTATTGTAGTATTTTACATTTTCTGTCTCACTCAGAGAGAAATTTTTTTTTTCAGATATACAGCTTGTACCCTCTTTTCTGGTATGCATTAGCCTTACTACTGTTGTCTTAGTGAACATTTGCTCAGTTCTTCTTTGATGTAACACTAAGCCAGTTAATGAAATTTTCACTGGTTAGTGTGCTTACATGGTCACAAAGTGGATGGGCCTCTCAGGATGTCTAACAGACCGAGACAGAACAAGAGTATGTATTGGCATCAACAAAATATCATCCACAACAATTATAGACACAGTCAAAGTCAAATTACAAAAGCGAAAGTTAACAGTCACAGCAGAATATCTTGTTATAGCCATGTCTTGCTATTGCTGGAGTCGAAAAGGGATGCCTCTCTGAGGAAATAGCATGTGCCTAGACTGCAGATAGAACATTTCCATATTTGAATAATTTGAGCATTTGTCCGTTACCCTGTACACATTACAGAAAGATTTCCACTTTTCAATAATTTGAGCATTTTTCTATTACCATTTCCGGTGTAGGCGGCAAAAAATTTAGCCAAATCCTTATTTGATCTGGTTTGATCCATTTGAGGGATAGAGCTGGCCAGGGCACATTATATCAAATTGACTTCTACTTTGCTTAATTAAATTTGACCCAAAATTTATTGGGACCTATCACCTTCGAAACGCAAATAAAAGTTCTAATCATTGTATTGTGTTGTAGTTTTTTTTTATTGGTTGTTTTCATTAAACACCAAAATGAAATGTGTTTCATGCTTGAACGTAGAGGACTTTATCAAATTGTGCCAAAACGAATGTTTTTTGCCCCCCCCCCCCCCCCCCCACCCCCACTGCCCAAGAGAAAACCTGGCTGCCCTCAAATGTATCACTCCGTATCTAAAGAAAATTTGATGAAATTGTCTGCTGGGTGATATTTTTTCAATCAGCTGTCTCAATTAGAGACACTTTGATCTCAAGCCTGTTGTCCTTTCTTTTTCATATATAGTATAGTTGCCCTATTAAAATGTGATTGAGAACACTGACCTTCACTTAAAACATGTAAAATGCATTTATTGATCAGCAGCTGATGACCAGACTATTATCCAAGCTCCAGCTAAAATCTGCCATAATGTGAGGCTGCATGAGCCCACTACTCACCGTACCCACCTTCACTGCCTACGTAGCATGTGTTTTCATACGATAACAGTGGGCAAGCTCGAGCTTTCGTCTCTCAACATAATGCAGGTGGAGAGTAAAATGCAGTGAAATGGGAGTGTGTGTGCATGAGTTGGAGATTGTTTCTGTATTTATTGATGGGCTGTTTGATTTGTTAGGTAAGAAAAGAAGAGTCACAGTGCTTGAACACACTACAATAGTTGCTTACACATCATTCCAGCAAACAAATGAAGGATTTGGTATGGTTTGATGAATGGGTCACGATGTGTTCATTACCTATTTTTCAAGTGTCATTGAATTACAATTCTCTCGCTATTACCAATATTTTTTGGTGAGAGTCTCATTCTTCCATTATTTCTCTTGTTTATAAAGAGAGGAAAAAATGAATACCAAGGATGGTCTCTATTATCTCAATTTCTCATTCCATCTTGGTGTTATGTGGATCCAAGTATAGTGTTTTAGCCCAGCTGTTCATTATATTGAATATTTTTGCATTTGCTAACAGTATTTGGGTATAAGTGTTGAAATTTTCACAACCGGTCTTTTATGTCCACTGTTCTCCAACTGGGTTTTGACTATCAAACTCATATGTGATGACCAATCCCATTTCCTTTTAGGATAATACAATGACCCTCTCATCTGCTAACAGCATAAGTGTATTCATAAAGTTGCTGTCCATCATGCTTTGAATTCATTATATATTCTGTATTTTTCTGTGATAATCCTTGGACACATGGGACTACACAGTATCTTTGCTTCGAGCTGTGAACATTTGCAATGACTGGCCATCTCTTGTCAAGATTTGGTTTCTACATTCATTTTTTTAGTTTATTATATTTTTGGATAATTAAAAAGAAGACTCTGTATGATCCTCCTTTTACTTTGTCCATGACTTTTTATGTGCCCAGAGAGACAGATTTATTACCATCTTTCCAGAGGTCTGGATTTGTCAAAGCTCACGTGTCAGCTTGCGAAAGGGTCTTTATAAGGGTTGAAAAATACAAGTAAAGCAACGCTTTCACAGTGGACTCTCCAGATGTAAATATATACGAAGGCTGTCAGAAAAGTCAGTAAAATAGATTTATCTTTCAAAATAATTGCTCTTTTTGCAACTTGTAAATGGTGTTCTTAAGTCAATACATCCAGCTTGTTGTTGCTAAAAAGAATTTTTGTTCCCTGGAACATCTGTGAATTATGTTATTGAGTTATGTGCAAGTTTTATTCAGATGCAGAAAAAATTATTGTTCTTGCTGTGGTAATTTTCCTCTTATTTTTTGGACAGCCCAGGTATATACTTGCATGTAGTATGTTCAGTGCATACTTGGCTGCAAAAGACATTTTCTGAGCCGTCATGGAATAAATTTGTAGAACATGTCCTATGTCTCAGATCTGTGAAAATTTGCTGATATGAAAAGTTAAAGTTTCATCAAAGAGTAAAGGAGGTATTCAAAATGATTAGAATTCTCTGTGAATAGATTTTCTTTTTGTTTGAAAGATGTGGCCGTCTTGGGATTCTGTGAATTGCTGTAGAAAAGACTCTAATCATGTGCCTTCAACATTTCGTATTGCTTCGCTATAATTCAGAATGCTAAAAAATGTGTAAACAGGTCAGTCATGTGTGTGGATATAGACATAGACATTCACTGTGGGCACGGACAAGATATGTGTACGCAAAAAGAAAAAGAGTTTGGCTAATGTGTTCATGTTGAAAAGAATATTTTAGCTGCATTATGATCTTTTCTAGACATTCAGGTTTACTGAGAAAAATTAATATTATCATAACATCCTAGGTCTTTGCTGTTGTGTTATGTTGTTAAATACATATGTTATTAGGTAATTTTCTGTCTAATGTGAAGAATATGTCAGTATGTTTAAGTCTTTGAAAATGTTCAAATTAATGACATTTCGAGACAACATTTTTAAGTTTTGGTTCTGGTGTGGTCTGTTCCTGCAACTTTTTTCACAATATTTTGTCTGTTTCCAGGAAAATTGTGGTCTCCATTATACTGGTTTTCTGTATTCTTCAACTAAATGAATGACAATTGAAGGTGATTCTAAAGGAAGGGCGCTCTATTAGGTCAGTTGGTATCATGCTGCACTACGGAGCAGATGGCCCTGATTCAAGTCCCAGACTGGGCATTCTTGAACTCAGGTCGTTTTGTGGCATTTTCAAGACTCTCAACTCATTTGGCTCAATGAGATGGATGTTAAATTCGGAGGTACTCCGTCCCCCTTTTAAAAACTCCTGAAGGCCGGAGCGGGTAGAGTGCACTGCTGGTAGGTTCAATTTCTTTCCTATTTCTTTTTCTTCTGTCTCTATCCGTCAATACTAAATAACCATTGGTGTGTTGATGTTCTTCTGTGTAATATGTACCTATAACTACTTCAATTTCTGGCTGAGTTTATATCGCATCAAAAGACTTTGATGTAGTATGTGGTGAAGGTCAGTGTATACTTTACACTTGAGCACAGATAACTCAAACACGTCGAAGATTGGCAAATGTCATCTACACATCCATAATGTAGAGAAACCGTGTAACGAAATACTAAGGAGATATGAGTCAGGGAATGTCAAATTGTACGAGATATCTGTGATTTTGAGTTTTCCGTGTTTGTGGTATCTGTACCCAATTGTACTTGTAGTATAGTTTATGTATGGTTATTTCATCATATATCACAAAGAAACCGGCGAGTAATTGAATGTCATGTATAATCTTTTCATTGTTTTAAAAAAAAACTGATATGATTGCTTGTGTGCGAATCTCAGGGATTTGAAGTACAGAAAAGATGTAGTTGCAAGTAACAGAAGGCAGTGTTGATTTTTCTGCAGTAGGAGCAAAATGATCTACACATGTGGTGGCAATATTAATATTTGAATGTCTCTAATCACATCCTACACCCTTAGAAGATAGTTAACCTCCCAACTCCCTCTGAAAAATTTATCTGCCTCTTTGGCAGCCACCTTGTCATGATTTTAGTGGATATAGGAGCTTCACTTTGGCATCCATCAGAGGATGAGCCTATCACAAAAATGGGTTTTTTTGGAAGAACTTTGAGATAGAATCCCTGTGTCAACTTTTAGCAGTTTCACAGTTGGTAGAAGCAAACGTTAGAGACAGCTTCCCTGACAACGTACAGCTAGACAAAACAGACAAAGATCTATTCGTTCAAATTAAACTAGAACATTTTTTCAGCTGTTCAATCATTGTTGTGAAATGTAAGCATTTCTCTGCTGCCTTGCTGTACACTTATATACCATGATCTTCAATTTCAGCTATGCTTTATGGTTCTGCTCCGTCGACTCAGAAGTTACTCTCCAACTTTTAAAAAATACAGCAGAACCTGACGTAACAACCTTCTTTATAAGAATATCACCTGATCGAACGACCACTTCCAGCCTCTCCCCTTTGCATGTTTTTTGTTTTTTACATTATAATGACCATGTATGACTTTCACCTGTCTAAGACAACCACTTCTCTCCTCAACAATGGGTAGCCATCCTACACAGAATGGATTGCAGTTTAAGAAAAAGAATGGACAGAGACATTCCAGAATGTATGAGTTCTTGTCGTAGTTCTAGAATTCTATTACCCTTCCTCTTCCCCTTTCCCTATTTCCACTGGGCTGAGGGGGGGGGGGGGAAGGGGGGGGTAACAAATAGACCCACTTCACATTTTACCCAAGCTATGCTGTGTTACCTAACTGTGGGAGGTATAGCCCCTACTGTTAATGTTATGGTGCTGGTGGGTGTAGTACATTGTGTATAAAAACAAGTTTACTCTCTTAATTAACTTTGTGTGGCACTTGAGGAAGATGCTCAGCTGTCCACCTGTGATATTTACTTTGATGTTTCATTGTCTCTCTAACTTTGTTGCTTCCTTCTTTTTTGTAATCTCTGGGTCAAATGCTACACCGGTCTAAAGCTTATTTATGTCAAACACGTGTGTGTGTGTGTGTGTGTGTGTGTGTGTGTGTGTGTGTGTGTTATGTAACATATGTGTCAGGACGTGGTGGAATCAGGCGCTCATCAAGTTTTGGGCATGTGGAGTTATTAGTATCATCTGAGAGCTGATTTATTTGCCTTGCTCCCATCAATGAAATAAATATCTATATCTATCTTGAATAGAACTCAAGATAATTGTGATGGAAGGAAATGAGGTCGCCTGGTTTCTGTGGGGAAATTAGCGAGAAAATGCCCACCAAAGTTTGGTAACTCCAAATAGCTAAAGAGTCCTTGAAAACAGAAAAATGACCCACTTTGTTTTTCTGTAAAATTCACATGAAAATGTGTTTTTTATATGGATATATATAAAAGAGGTTGAGCCGAAAAATAAAATTCAATAAAAATGTCCAAACAGGCGGAAAAATGCCAATTTCTCTTATAAATTGCTGCATTTTGACAACCGCCTGATTTTACCACGCTGCCTCACATATGATGTATAGGAAACTGAAAATGCTCTCTTATAGCAGGCGCTCATATGACCTTAGCAGTTGCGAGCGCCGTAAAACCTTATATTATACTCTTATAGCAGTTGTAAAAACTTTTCCAGTGTTATGTACTTTGATGTTTACGTGTCTCCAGCCTTTGACCAATGGGTGAGAAGCATTGAATGAAGGTCATTGTCAACCTCTTCAGAAGTCAGCATCTTAGGACATGATTGATTTTTTCCATTTGGGCTTCATGTTGCTATTGTGTGCTCAATGATGTTCATTTTTCCTGCTACTCAAAGTTATTGTTGTGTATAACTCTATAACAAACCACTTGCCAGCAACAGTTTACTCGCTTCAACAAGTCCTTTAGGGGTCAGAATTTTTCTCATCCTTAATTAATGGAATAAATGCTTCTCACCTTTCAACTTGTGTAGACCTGAGGTCGGAGGGGACCACTGTTAGTTAGGCCTACAACTTTTTTTTCCCACCGTTTTACTAGTTTGGTTTCCTGCTCTAAAGGCAGGGCTGTTATTGTGTCATTATTCTTCTCTTTACTCAAACAAACAAACCGGTGGTGGGCTCTCATGGCCTAGAAGTTAAGGTCTTCGCCTCTCATACAAAGATCCTGGGTTCGAATCCGGGTGGTGACCAAAAAATTTTCTTCTCTAAAATTGTCTCCTTTCACCTCCTTTCCTGTTCTTTAGCAATGTTCTGTCGTCTGCTTTTGTCTGCAGCCTTTCTATTGCTACTCCTTGGCTCCTTACTGCTATCTTTCAGCCTCACCCCTGATCTTCTGGTAGGAAAGATCAACACCTAACCTTTTCGGACAAGGGCGTAAAATCTCGGAGGTCCCATGTGCAAATTGCGCAAGTTAAAGATCTCTTGGTGGTCTAAAATTGAGTAGGCTTCAGCCGCGACCCAGGAAAAATTCAAAATTTCCTACCAACTAATAATGTTTAATGTGTCCTGCAGGCTCATACGACCTTATGCTGTTGCGAGCACCGTAAAACACTTGCCAAAAAAACCCCAAATAAACAACAACAAAAAACCGGTGTCCTCTTTGGAGTGCAAGACATACTGAAGGACCTAGTCTATGCTTAGCAGCTTATCAGCTGATTGACCCTCAATGTGTAAAATCTTTGTCATAATTTGTAAATAAAGGCTTTCGTATTTATGAATTTATGTCTACTTTGAATTTGAGGTGGGCCAACACACATGTTATTATGATGTAATTGTAAATTGTGCTATTATTGCAATGTTTTTGTCATTACAAGATACTCACACAATACTGATGCACATAGATATATACTATGTGTTATTGCCAGTCTGTTACATTTGCAGTCATATATTGATGTGTTCTCCACCTTACATACAATGTACTCCAAGTTTAATTCCTGTGTGGGGAACAATATATTTTGTTTGGTGTCTCTGTCTTTCTGCTCGGGCTGGCAGGTTCTCTGCTCTTTGTCGATTGTTTTTACACCTAAAAGCTAATGAGAGGCATTAAAAATAGCTTTCAAATTCAGTTTGACAGTGAAACTTTAATAAAATAAATTTCGCGGGACCAGAGAATTTCTGTGCGTTAAACAGATTTCGTGTTAGTGTTCAGTAGTGAAACTAATGAAAAAGAACAAAAACAGGGAACAACTCCTCTTTTACTGTTTGTTGGCTTGTATAAATGAACTCCTCAGTGTAAGACTCTGTCATGCGTCACATTTCAAAATGGCGTATGGCGGTTTCTTACACCATGCAGTCAAAATGTATGGTTACTAATAACTACACCATGCCTACCTTTTGTAATTGAAAAAAAAAAAGCCCCCAAAAACATAGATCTAAACTTTATTTTATTTCCAACTTTAGACGGATGCTTCGACCACCCATAATGAGATTCAAGGAAGGTTGTAGCTAGCTGTGTGCTTGATGATTTTCCACACTACAACTAAATTTTAAAAAAATCAATACTAAAACTTATGGAATTGATAAATCATAGCTAGCTGCACATTATAAAAGAGAGTCTGGAAATAGGAAAAGCAGGACGTTCCCATTTAATTTAAATAAGGGATGGTTGACTGTTCCCGTTAGATTTAAATGAGGGATGATTGGTACCTTCCCAGTGTTTCGTCTTCCTGTCTCAAGGGAAGTGGGAAAGACATTTTGAAGGGGTGGGTCTTAGTCTTAGCCTATTGAATGCGTGTCGTGTGACATGTACTGACAATGGAAAAGTACTGTAAAAGGAGTCTGTCATGAGAAGTGATGAAATGGTTCAAATTTCGTTCATGTTAAAAATCTGCTGGAATTTTTTATCATGTTAAAGGAAGTTGCAATGCGTAAAAAAAAGAATAAAAAGGGAATGAAACAGGGATTACAAATCCTTTTGTGTTGACAGGAATTTTTTGTCAAACAAAAGTTTACTGTATATTAAGTGAAGTAAAAGACAAAAAGACAAAACCACACGGACACTTCCATGTCCTGTAAAAATCAGCATTGATTGAGTTTCCCGACTGAGACCAGCTCCATTGCATATTTTTTTATTAGTAAATGGGGGGGGGTCTGATTGTTTTGGGGTTTTTTCAAATTCCACATTTTGCTTATTTTACTGTTAATTTTCTTCATTTTTCTGGTATTATACACGATAATGATGTACTCGTACAGCTATTACCATGTTGTGTGTGTGTGTGGGGGGGGGTGTTGCTGTTCGCTTTCACTCCAAATAGTGTTCTTGGACCAAACTATTTGTCTGTCATTTTGTTACGTTTATGTTATAAATCTGTTTAAGAAGGTTTTCTTTTATCGCATCATATTCTCATTGTACTATAGATGGGGAGTGGCTAACAAGGACTCTCTTGACAGATAAGATAGTTAATTGTCTCCACTGTATGTTGTGATTTTCAGGATTTTGTGTGTGATAATTTTTTTCCACTTAAGTCGAGGCTTTACAAAACACTTTGTGTTTATTTATATTCAGTGTTTATATTTAAGGCTGGGATATTATTTGTGCATATATAAAATTGATAAAGATATATTTTTAATAAATAGCTGCCATGTCATTTTCAGATTCTTTCTTTTGCATGCTATAAAATACATCATGGTAAATATTTCAAGTTCAAGTGAACAAATTTTTATCTTTGTTATCAGCTGTGAATTTGAGATGGGTCTGAAAAGAATCATTATGAGGGATCTGCAGCCGTAGAGTGCTTAGTATTGATGCTATCCACTTGACAGATACCATGTCTGTACACAGCTTGATATGTAATTTGTAATTTATCTGAATACAGGAAAAATAATTTTGCATAAGTACTTCATTTATCGTATGTTATATATTTTCATAGGTTGTTATCTCTTGTATAGTAAGTACTACAGTCAAACCTCTGTTGTACTGCCAGCCCTGTTTACTGCCAGGTTTTGCCAATGTACGAAAAGGAACGCTTATATTATATAAACATTTGCGGTTTTTTACTGCCATCCACCAACTTCCTGGGCTGAACAGTCCCTGTTCAAACTAATGTAGATCTAAATTTGCCCCGTTGTAGCGCCGAAGAATTGCCCGCCAGAGGTACACATAACACACGGCCCACAGCTCTCACTCACTCCATGGCTGTTTGATATATTCTCTTTGCGGCATTTATCACCAAGTTGCTCCTGATTTGTGCTAATTATGAAAATTATAAATACTATTATTATTAGGATTTGGCCAAAATGTGTAAACTGGAATTAAATTATAGTCGGCAGAAGGAACTTCAAAGGAGCTGCCCCACTTCAGCCTGCCTGCAAAATATCTGAGTTCACCAGATGATCCCGATTGCCAAAAGATGGCGGGCGCCTGTGAGGCTTTCATATAGTGAAGACTCTCAATATTACGTGAAAGGTCTGAAGGGGCCCCGAGGACTGACGAGAATTGGGTTTTTTTTAAATGTACGTTGTACAAGGACCTTGAGACATAATAGCCTAGCTTCTGATCCGGTAGAAATTTTCAATTTAAATTACGTAAAGTTCAGCTAGAGCTGTACATGTGATTGGCTGCTAGTCATTTTTTGTGAATGGCAGATATAGAGGAATCAAGACTGGCCACAATTTGTGTGTAGCTTCTACCTCTAGTCACGATGGTAATCAATGCTATCCCGTTGTACCGCCTGCCCCGCTGTACCACCAGCTTCATGCTCGTCCCAAGGCTGATGGTATAATGAGGTTTGACTGTCCACTGTAGGCCATACTTCTTTGCTCACTTCAACTCGTTTTTCTTCAGCCTTGTATGACTATGACTATCTTGGTATTTGTCTCTTCTCCTCACATTTACCTTATTATCAAGATAACTTGTCTTCTTGTTTTCATAACACTGAAAGCTGTTTTTCCTTAGTCTGAGATGGGACAACACCCCCTTCCCCCAGACAATGCCCTTGTGTTACTTCAACATTTCATGCATATTCTGCTCATCTCTACAATCAATGCATTTTACGCTTGTGCCATACAACTGCATTCGACTGCTTGGGTGCTGCTAGAATTTTTTTCTTGATTCCTTTCTGTCAAAACATTTTACGATTTAATTAGTGCAAGGAATGAAGCTTGCAGTTTTATCAGCAAAATGCGTTGAAAGTTTGTTTCATAGTAAAATCATAGAGAGATTAAAGTTTTTCAGAAAACCTGTGTTCATATTTTATCATCCTTCTCTATCCAACATAAAGAGGAAGTACAAATTTTTATCATAACTCGAATGACAAATGCTTTCCAGGTAACTGAGAATGTTTCCGAAATTCGTAATGTAAATGGCCACCTCTATTCTCACCCGGAGTGAGAATAGTGCAGGCGAGTCTTGTGGCTATTCTCACCCGGTGCGCGTTCACCAAATTTTGCGTTCACCCTAAACCACATAATTCTACACTGTGATAACAGAAAAATTGTAGAATTCTGTGCCGTGTACAAACGTTCCATTACAACTGTAGCCTACTAAAAGCGTACAATTTTGTCTGTGGGCAGTGGAGAGAGAGAGAGAGAAAGAGAAAAGAGGAGTAGCGCGAGAATTTCCGGGCAAAAAAAAATGGCGACCCGCGTAGTTCGGCTCGATTCGAAAAGTTAAATGGCCGTAGCATCTTTGTAGACAACCAAATTAATTTACGTTTGTGTTTTAACATAATTTTTAAACTTTGTTTTGGTCTATTTGATCGTCCACACCGATAGACAGTATTCAGAAAGAGACAGAGAGAGAGAGAAGAGGGGAGGAGTTGATCTTGCGAGAACTTCCGGGCGGGTGAGAATAGCCACTTTCAATGTAAATAGTCTGAGTTATAATAACTTGTTAAGCACATGGAGCCTACTGTGGAATATTGATGTGAGCTATACATGTTATCTTTATTATACAGGGATGCCTAACGATTTTTGAAAAAAAAAACTGAAAATGAGCGGAGCTTCACATCTCGCTTAAAACAAACCTTGTAAAGTTTTTCAATGAGCACAAAAAAACCCATCTCTCTTACCTCTTCCCTTTCAAGGGTTTGGAGACTTTGTTTCACCAATTCCAGTAATATTATCTGTCTTGAGAAGAAGGACCTTATATGTCAGTGGCCTTCTTCTTCAGGGATGCCAAATGATTTTTGAAAAAAAACCCTGATAAACCTGAGATTTGGCATCCCTGATTATAGCATAGTTTCTGCTGTATTTCTTTCTTTGACTTTACTGTTTCATAAGTGACATGCACATGTACTTCAATCTGTCCCGTAGATAATAATATTAGTATCTGATGTTTCTTAAATTTGATACTTTTTGCACTGTTTTTCAAAAGAGGGATGTAAGAGATTGTGAATTGAGGAACATCATTTTAGATTGCGTAAATTTTGCTGCCCCGGGGTCTAGAATAAATCAAACCATTCGATTTCCACCCTTTGTCGATAAAGAAGTGAATTACAATGGGATTGCGAGGCAAATGAAATGAAAATTCAGGACTCGAAAAGTCACTATTTCAAATTTGTCTCACACTAGCAAAGAGGCCACTGATAGTATGATACCACAGAGGACACTTGAACAGTACACTCTACTTGAGGATGGGAGTAGGACTTATTTCTAATCATGCCTGAGTCTACTTTCTCATTACTTTTTACATTTTTCATTTCATTTCCGAAGGTGCATTCCAGTTCCATGATGGTTATCAGTCTCTTGCTCAAGAAAAACTATGTGTTTTGTTCAGCATAACGAATGCTGTTCTTTTCATCACTGTGTACATATTTCACAACACAATAGAATCAGGCGCTTGTACATACATATGTCACAACACAATGGAATCAGGCACTTGTCAATTTTTGGGCATAGGCCTATGGAGTTATTGGTCTGGTATCTTCTGAAAGCTTCTTCATTAGTAGACATCTGTCTTGAATAGAAGTCGAGATATTTACAATTGAAGGAAGTGGAGCTCGCTTAGTGTCAGGGGTAAAACTAGTGAGAAAATGGGAGTCAAAGTTTTAAAAAGTGACTTCCAAAGATTTGAGTGTCCTTGCAAAATGAAAAGTAACATTTTTTTGTGCCTTTCACCAATGTTTTAAAGTAAAATTCATGCATAAATTAAATGTCTTTTTTGTGAATGGACATACCAGATGTTGAACAACCCCTCGCCCCCTCCCCCATGAAAAGAAAATCTATAAAAATTGCTCAAGGGTTGGAAAAGTGTCCGTTTCTTCAATTTAATTGTTTTGACGGGCGCCCGATTTCTCCTCTATGCCACACACATAATGTGTATTATGATAGTACATCCAACAAATGAACCGTAGATGTATGCTATAATTTGCATATTTACTGAAAGCACTGAAAGTGGATATGTCGAAGGAAGGTTTCAACGAGATTACATTTTTACTTGTGATACAAACTATGTCAAAACTGATCTGTAAACAGAGGGCATAATTTGACAACAGTGCAACTGAATACAAAGTCCTCTAAGAAATAAGGGTCGATCAAAATGCTGTACAATCAGTTAAAATAACTTGCTTCCATGCATGTGGAGGTATTTTAAAAAATTAGAAGTAGGGCTTTTTCGACAACTGCTCCCTCAGTGTGGAATTCTCTCCCACTGCATTTATTTAAATACTATTTTTTAAACTGGTTTGATTCTTCTTCCTACAGCAAGTGTGATCAGTAGCCACAGTGACTATCTTTTTGCGCATGTGTTCTTTGTCAAATTATAAGAGTATATTTGTAAAAATATTGTTGCGCGTAGAATGGGCCAGTGTGCATGAAACGTTGATACAAGATTTAAATCTTATTTTTTGTGAAGCGAAGTGGTCTTTATTACTATCTTTATTATAATTATTATCATTATTATTATTTGTAGTAGTATAATGTGTTAAAACTCTTAAAGTTAAGAAAACAAATTAATCCTTTAAAGTAAATTTATACTATTTTGACTGCTATGATCAGCCTTTATAGTGTAGCGGACTTAGTGTGGCATAAAATCTTGAGCAATATAGTAACTTTCTTTTATTGTGTTTTTTCACACTAAAATGAGTTACAAAAACAGATACTGCTAGTGCTCGATTTAGATCCATGTAATCTGGCGTCTGGTGCTTTTGATGAACTTGCTTAGAAAAAGAATAAAATTACATACCGGTACCTACCTATCTAGTTTGGCAAACTCGACAGTGACTGCTAGCTCAACAGAAGTTTACCGACTCTAAGCATTTTGAACTTGTACTTGTAACTTTGCTTGACAAGATGTTTTTTTATCATTACCACTTCTTCACTGCCGATTCATTGTGGTGAATAGAGATTTTGCATTGTTGTCATATATTGTCGAGCAAAGTACATTTGTGTAGTCTGGATAATGTCCATTGTATGTGTAAACTTAAGCTTTGCACGTATCACATTCTTGATTGCTTCATAAATAAACTACAATATCTTCAGAAAAATGTCTTTCACTCTTTGTCACGTAAGTAAGTTACTTCTCTTCTTACTGATGATAATGAACTGATGACAATGTACTGATGACATAGCCTTTTGCTAAAAAGTTTGTAACGAATTTGATCTTCTTGTAAAAGTTCAAGTTCTTATGGTTCCAAGAATTCTTCTCCCCCCCCCCCCCCCCCACCCACACACACAAAATCACTTGATACTCACACAACCTCCCAATTTGAAAAATCTAACCTCAAACGATCTAATGCAATTTCATTCAGTACTCTACATGGGGATTCGGGAATGACTTGGAGACAGGGAGAGAGAGAATGCATCTCCCATGCAAGAGGACCACTGTTCACAAGTTGGATAAGCAAACACACAGAAACTAGTGGTGCGAATGGTTGTCTATTCCCCTGACACGGCAATGAGTATGTTAAACTTGGCCTCAAATTCAGAGATACTTGTCATTATGTTAGTGTGTAGCTTGCACTGTATGTTTACCAGGAAGACGAGATTGTTTCAGAATGGTATCAGGTCTGCTGGGGTAATAGATAGTAAAACGCATCGAGCTTGCTGTTGAGCGGGAATTTGCGCCTTACAAATGCTTTCTATTACTATTATTATTTTTTATTATTATTATATTTCACAACAAGTCAGCACGTGAAAAAAAGCTCTATTCACCAAGAACAGATAAGGACAAGAGAAACGCTGTACAGATCACACCTGAGCGTCTTCAGACCACATGTTTGATTGGTCTACATGTTGACTAAAGTTGCACAACTTTCTAAGAGTAGTAGCAAATAAAATACAAGAAACAGGCAACAGAATAGAGTTCCATGAAAAGACTGAATCCTTGTTGCAATCTACAAGGATAGTAAATTAAAAAATAAAACACTATACAGAAAGCCTTCATCAGTTTCAAATTTCTATTTTATTATGAACTAATCAATTTTCAGTTCAATGCCTGAACCAGCAGAGGATGTAAGAACACATTGCATACAACTAACCCGTCCCATATACTTGACTTATTCATTGTAGAATCTGTTTTCTCAGAATCAGATGTAGTATATACACAAAGCTGTCCCCAGGGTTTTATGCATCCGGCATAATTTAGCAATATTTGACTTTTTTAGGCTTAATTTCTTATTATTTTCCTTTATCAATCTTTGGTAAAAAAAATTAACAGAATCGCATAGTTTCACATTTTTGGGTTCAGTTTGCATAATTTCAGAATTTTTTTTGCATAAAACCGTGGGGACATAGCGCTATTGAACCATAAACATGATTTCAATACTTTCATAACACAGCCCCACACAATATCATCCATTACAACACACCAGCCACTGACTTGTTCTTGTACTACATTTCTGCAGTACGATGACAAAACTCCTTTTTTTATTATTCACAGTAGTCTCGAGATGAAGAGGCTTTTTGTCTACATAACCATTTTTAAAAAGTGCTCTTCTGAAATTTGAATTCCAATTTATTAAAAATCTAGTCAGTTTCACTTTGGTTTTTTTCACACAAGTAGGGAGACTAATCAGGCTAACGATTTAGCAAATTAAAAAATTAGGCGCGAAAACTGAAAAAAGGCGTTTTGTCAGCTTACAGCAGACTTGCTACAATCATTCCGAGTCTCCTAAAGAAAATGTCTACCACTTAGGCTGGAACTCAGACTTCCGATTGAAGTTCACAGGTAAAACGTGTCCCTCAAGATACTCTAAGTTACAAGACAGTGACAGCTGCTTGTCTTTGTGATTAATGAAAGCCCGATTCTGTTGGGGGAACTTGGCAGCCAGCTCGTCAAAAGTTTCCTCTCTCTTAGGGACATTTGTAGAGTTCTCTCCAGTGTAGTCTGGGTCCTCGGGATACAACTCGTCACCTGGAACAAAAATTAGGAGCCATTAACCGATTTGAGGTTTATCTATTCTCTCTTCACCAAGACTGTCATTTAGGCATATCTCTCCCTCTCTCTCTCTCTCTCTCTGGTACATAATTACTGTTTACTTTTGTTTTTCATATGCTTTTTTTCTCATTTTGCCCATTTCAGTTTTCATGTACATTTTGTATTCACATTTTTGAGTCGCTCAGTTTATGTAGGCTATATAGTGTCACAACGAGGTGGAATCAGGTGCTCGTCAATTTTTGGGCATAGGAAGTTATTAGTATCATCTTAATTCCGGTTCATTTGACCTGCATTTGGCAAATAAAATACCCGTCTATCTTGGAAAGAAGTTGGAATATTTGTGATTAAAGGAGGTGGGGGTTGCCTGATGTCGAAGGTAAAATTGAGAGAAAATGGCGGCCAAAGTGTGGTAATTTCCAAAGTTGAGTGTCCTTGGAAACTGTAAATTTACACTTTATGAGCCTTTGATAGAGGTTTTTCTGGAAAACTCACACAGAAACGTGTTTTTAAATAACACAAAAAGTATTGAGCTAAAAATAAAAATTCGAAAAAAATTACTCAACTGCAAGAAAAGTGCCTGTTTCTCTAATTTAATTATTTTGACGAGCGCCTGATTTCACCACGCTGCCTCACATATATTTGAGTTCCAATGCAGTAGCATAAATGACTTGAATTTGAGGATATCGTTTAAAATCGTGAAAATTACAAATTCAAGAAGTAGCACATAAAAAAACACTTCTTTAAAATCCCTGCAGTATACAGTATTTCAGGCTTCGCAGTTCTACTTGTTGGCCGTCACCATTCATAGATAACACAAATTCCACATAGCATAAAACAAATTAAGGTAGTGTCTCCAACCCATTCAGATCATTAAGCACACTCAACAGAAAAAGGATGATGTCTTCGGAAAGCTGTACCTGGCAGGAGAAACACTAAACCGTCTTTGCAAGCTATGATCCATGGCATCCAGCGTGCAGAGCGGTGTTTCGAGCGCTGGCAGGCGAGGGTCAAAAGGTCATCCACACTTGCAAAGCGAGCCAGTCGTGACAGTTCATATGTCTGCGGAGGAGCCAAGCTAACCAGACCATGTGAGCAGGCTTTCAGTAAATTGGCCGGATTCATCCACTGTCAGAGGAGAGGACAACAAAAATTTTAACGTCTATGTTTTTACGCCCACATCGACACAGTAATTTAGATCATTTAGGAGCTGGGCTTCCAACCCTCTGCCTGTCAGGGTCAACCCGGTCTGCCGAGGGATAAAACATTCCTGCAGAAAAAGAAAGATAATAAAAATGTTCTCTCCACTCGGGAACTGAACTCAGGTCTCCTGTGAGCAAAAGTGAAGCTCATAACTGCTACACCACAGATGCTAGTGAGGAAAAAACAGAAACAATGTTAACGAATTTGCAGAAAATTAATGTCATGAGAATTTTATCGATGGTATGAGTGAACAGGAGGCCAATGCCAAATAAGCAATTTCTTTTTGGAGGAGACATGAAAATCCCTTTGACAATATCTCTAACATTCTCTGTTAAAGGAGGAGAAAGAAAGTTCGATTAATTAGTATATTATTAATCAATTTTATTAATTAAGGAAAAAAACTTTAGACTAATTGATAGAGAGGGCACATAAAATCATTTTTTCTGGTTTTCAGACACCACCTTTGAGCTCCAGATACACAGTAATATGGACATACTAGTTGAGCAAAAAGGCATTGGTCTATTCCCAACCCCGGAGAAGACAATGTATCCTTATGAATGATACTTTATCTGAAATAAAGTAACTAAAGTGACATATATATATATATGAGTCACGACGTGGTGGAATCAGGCGCTCATCAATTTTTGGACATGTGGAGTTATTGGTATAATTTTAAAGCCTGTTCATTTGCCTTGCTTTCGGTGAAAAAATACTCATATATCACGATTAGAAGTCGAGAGGTAAAATTAGTAGAAAATGGCAGCCAAATTGGTGACTTCCAAAGCTTGAATGTTCTTGGAAACTGCAAATTTACCCTCCTTGTGCCTTTGATTTTGATCAATGTTTTTCAGAAAAATACACACCATATGTTTTTTCATAAAAAAACCGTTATGAGCTAAAAAAAAAAAAGTATTTCATAAAAATTGACAGACGGGTGGAAAAATTACGATTTACTCAATTTCATTATTTTGCAGAGCGCCTGATTTCACTACGATGCCACCAAAAATGTATTACATAGAACTTGGGGCTTACCACTCCATGCACGGTTTCTCCTTTATCTACTTCTATGGGAGGACCTTCATCGACACAGCTCTGAAAGAAAACAGTGTCAAACCTGTGACTTTTTTTCAGCAGAGGAGTGAGCCAGTTGGACCATTCGTACAATGACCAAATATCGGGAACAACTTCAAGCTCTCTGCACATGTTCATAAATTGCGATGGTTCAGAAATGACTTTCTTCCGCCAGATCTTTCGTTCCTTGTCAGGGATATCAAATATATTGCCTTGAAGAGGTGTTCCAAGACTATGTGTTCCATGCACTTCCAGATTATCATTACTCCTGGCCAACAAGATTCCAGACTCTTCAAATGTTTCTCTGATAGCTGCAATTCTGAGAGCAACTTCACTGGGAACTGATGCGAACTCAGAATCTCGAGTTCTACTAAAGATAGGCGAACCAGGTTTTCCATGTGTGAACAAGTTTAGTAACTCAGTGCTTGTGTTGAACCTCATCATATCTAGCCAGTCCTTAGAAAAATCTGTGTTGTCTACAACTCCTCCCGGAAAAACATACACATTTGGCAAATAAGAACTACCACTGCTCCTCTTCACTGTCAACAGTCGTAAAAGTTCATCTTGCTCAACAGGAGGCTCTGTCTCTTTTTTCGAGAAAAGTTGATTCATGAAGCTTTGTTGAGGCTTGACTGCACCCAGTCGCCGGGATGCTAGGATCAAACTGGCAGATTCCCGCCAGTACTTGAGAACTCCGGCCATACCTAGCTGTGGCAGAATCAGAGAAGACACTTATAACTGAAACAATAAAAAGAAGGATTTGATTAGATAATGGCATAAAAGGCAGTAAAAGAAGAGGAGAGCATGTAGTGTGCGATTTTTCGGTAATTCCCTTTTGCATTCTATAGCGGGAACTTGCCTACAGCGGCCTTTTTCTTCCGGAAATAAAAGTCTAATGGCATTCAATTCAACGAAATGTCAGACTCAAACTTACAAGAAAGAATCCCAGCTTTAAAAAAAAAATTATCTTTATTAAAAAATCCGTTGACCTCCAGCAGAGCAAATCATAACAATTAAATTGGACCTGGAGAAATGGAGTACTCTACAAACAGCACTAATGCTTCTTTGTTTTTCTCTCACAACATTCTAGTTAAAGCGGGACCATCCCTACAGTGGGACCTTACCAGAATCCCTTTTTTTTTGTCTCTATGTAAACTCAATTAATTGTGTTTGGGTTTAACGGGGCAAAGAAAGGCCTGAACTTGGATACAGCGGGAGAGATCAAGCAAGCTCTCGCTGGGGGAAAGGGGTTGGGGGGTGAGGTGGGCTCCAAACAGGCAGTCAGCAGTGCAGCGTTGTGATTGGCCAGTTCAGTGATGAGTGAAGTATGACAGGCGGCAGAGAGAGATGGTGCGGAGAGACACCCTATGTGAGCCACTCCAAAAGTGATATGCCATAGCCCTAGGACAGGCCAAAAAGACAATAAAAGAAGAGGAGAGCATGTAGTTTGTGATTTTTCGGTAATTCACCTTTGCATTCTATAGTGGGTACTTGCCTACAGCAGCATTTTTATTCTGGAATTGAAAGTCCCCCCCCCCCCCCCTCCTCTTCCGAGGTTTAAAAAAAAAAATAGTGGGGGTTGCGTTTAGGCCACCTGGGGGGGGGGGGGGGGGGGCCCCCATTTTAACGAATAATATTATAATTCATTGTTTTGCAGTTAGATTTGAAATTTTCTTGAAAACAGTGGATTTGCGACAGTTTTAGCGGCTAGGCCTATAATGTCACACTAGAAGATATGTAGACCTATGATCTGCAGCAAAAAATACTGCAGTTTCAAGTTTGAACCCCAAAGTCAAAGCAGTGCATTTGTCATCTGTGAGCGAGAGTGAAAAAGTAAAAAATTTGGCTGCCATTATTCCCACCCCGGGTGGGAATAAGTTTTTCTCTTACTCCCACCCCCCTGAGGGGATTTTAAAATATTTTGCTGGGTTTTTTAAAACGAATTTAAAGGTGTGTGTGTTCTTGTGAGCATATTTAGTTTTACTTCCACTTCCATTCATATTTTTGGCCTTTTTCTTTGCTTCCAAAGAGATTGATTAGATAAAAGTGACATTTTTCCCCTATATATAATGGCCTTAGCATTAATTTAACAGCACTCTCGTTTGAAAGTGCTCAATATTTTCAGACCCAGCAGAAAATTGTAGAGGCGTACTAGATCTACTTAGATTTGACAATGTCTAATTCTCACCCCCAGGTTTAGAGGTCGGCCTTCAGCCTGTATTACATCTCTTACAAAACTAAAATCTAGATATAGATAGATAGGAAAGATGAGAAGTGATCTGACCAGGGAGGGAATAACATAGAAAATTATTCCCATCCCACCCCGCGTGGGAATACTCACTTCCAAAAAATTTACCTCCCCCGAAAAAAAATGACTGCAAAAACCAAATGAGAGATTTCGGCGTCATCTTTCATTCTGCCATTCTGCAAGGACTGGGAGGAAGCATATTTTGAATCGAACTCAATTGTGAGGCAGCGTGGTGGAATCAGGCTCTCGTCAAAATAATCGAAGTGAAGAAACTTGCATTTTTTCCGCTGGCTCGTGAATTTTTATCAAATTTTTGTTTTTTGGATCCACACCTTTCATGCCCATTAAAGAACTCATTCCTGTGTAGATTTTCTGGAAAACGTTGATTAAAGGCACACAAAAATGTCAATTTTCAGTTACCACGGACTCTTAAGCAAAGGAAATAACTAATCTTTGGCGGCCATTTTCTCACTAATTTTACCTCTGAAAACAGGTTACCCTCACCTTCTTCTTTTGCAAATATCTCGACCTGTATTCAAGATAAACGGATATTTTTTTCCTCCACATAAAGACAAGTGAAAAAGCTTTAAGATGATACCAATAACTCTACATGCCCCAAAATTGACGAGAGCCTGATTCCACCACGCTGCCTCACAATTTCTAGAGCTAGAGTTTTTAAATGTCTGTAAACAAAAGAATCCCTTCACACCCCCCCCCCCCCCCCCCCGCCCTTCACTCTAGTGCTCTGCAAATAAACAAAAAATCACCAAAGCTTCGAAGCGTGAGCTCACTATTCATGACATTCGAATACCTCCATCGAATGGTTTTTTTTTCTTATATATTATGATAAGCATAAAACCAGACCTAATTGCCACTATTGTACATTCGCTAGCTATACACAGCGGCGTCGAATAGTTTTTTCTTTTATAAGATAAGCCCAGATCTAACTTCCGCATTTCGAAGCCCTGTTGAATTGTTTTTTCTTATATTGTGATAGTCCAGTCTGACTGGTGCTGTTCAATGCTAGTCGATGAGCGCGTGTGTGTTGTTGACATCGTCACCGTTCATAGTGCTTCAAATTTCGCGTAGGGTTAGGGGAGCTCATTGCGACAGCTAACTTCATGAAAAAAACATTCGCTGCGCTTCAAGAGTCAAGTGCCCTTGCTTGAGCTGTCCATAGAGTGACGAGGGAATATTGAATTAGTAAGAGATATTCTCTTTAAAGGACATTTTATAACTCTTGTAGGATCCTCTTATCACTCTGTCTCGTAACCATCAAATAAAGAGTACTTCTGTTTATTTATCTTACTGATTTTAGATATAATGTGCTGCTACAGAGGCATATATCTCTTTTCAGCAATGTGGGGAAAATGTATGCAAAGATCCTAGAGCGACGCACTCGCACAAAAGCCGAACATCTTCTCAGTGACGCCCAGTTTGGTTTTAGAAAAGGAAGAGGATGCACGGATGCAATCTTCGCACTCCGACAACTGTGCGAGAGGGCTTTGGAATACGACCAAGATCTCCATCTCATATTTGTGAATCAAGAAAAAGCCTTTGATCGAGTCGTAAACAGAAACAAGCTATGGAAGATCTTGGATCTGTACGACATCAAGGGACAACTGCTAGACAACATCAGGGCTATCTAAGCGAACAGCAGAAGCGCAGTCCGCACTACCAATGGAACATCGGACTGTTTTCCAGTAACATCCGGAGTCAGACAGGGCTGCAATCTCTCCCCTCTGCTCTTCGTGATCTACATGGACCAGATTACAAAGGAGGCCAATCCAGACCCAGAGGCACTCAACAAACTTATGTTTGCAGATGACCTGGCAATGATGAAAAACAAAACCCAGCTACAGGAGCATATATAAAAACCAACTAAATGCGAGCTGCGAGAAATATTTATGACATGAAGATCAGTATTAGTATTAGCAAGATCGAAGTCATGACAATTAGCAGGAGACGAGACAAAGTGGACATCAACATCAATGGATCCCAACTAAAACAAAGCAGCGAATTCAAATACTTGGGCAGCATTTTCATAGAAAATGCAAAATTAAATAGAGAAATAGAGACTAGACGCCAGAAAGCCAATGTAGTCAGCTATCAACTCGGCCGTTTCCTGAAACATCCCAATATCCCCATGAGCACAAAGGTGAAGCTCATCAACGCCTTCCTTCCAACACACACATTCAGTGCCAGATATGGTCCCTAACAAAAGCCCTAGAGAGGAAACAGGTCACACGTGAGATAAAATGCTTAAGAAGAGCGGTCAACAAAACAAGAAAAGACAAAATAAAAAATGAATTCATATGGGACACCGTAGGAGCAACACCAGTCTTACCACACATTGAAAAACAAAAGGCCAAGTGGTTCGGACGCCTCACGCTGATGCCCTCAAACCATTCAACTCTGAGAGCATACAACATTAAATATTCTGGATGGAGAGCCAGAGGAAGACCAAGGCGACGATTGAGTGAATAGGTGGCAGACACCCTCAGAGCTCACAGGATGTCCCTTCCACAGGCCACCCGCCTTGCTGCACTGCAGACAGACGCCTATGTCTCCCCACGACAACCACCAGTACAAGCGGAAGAAAAAAGTAAAAAGTAAGTAAATGCTCCAATTTTTCTACGTTTGAGTCTGAAAAAAAAATAAGACGAAAATCCATCATGTTTAAGAAAAAAATCACAGGCATTCAAAAGGCTCTGCCACTCTTCGAATAGATCTAGCTGTGAACAACAGACAACAGTGCAAAAATCATGAATGTCGAATAGTAGAGTCGAATGGGCACAGCTCTAGTTCACACCTTAAACACACACACACTCACACACACGATACAGGCCAATCCATTCGCAATTAACCAGCGAAATCTCGAGAATGTTTAGTAAACCGTTCGGAGAAATAGAGTTCAGGTTCATTTTCCCGAGCCTTCGGAGAAATAGAGTCGGCATTTTTTAAAGCCCAGAGGCCCCCCTGAACTCCTCCCCGTTCTAGATCTAGATCTAGATCTAGATCTAGATAGATCTAAATCTAGAATCTAGACCAGATGTCTAGACTAGATTCTAGATCCAGAGAATAGTACTACTATAGTGTCTATAGAACGATGAAAAATAAAGGTAACTATCTATCTATTAATTTGTGGGCCGGCACTATTTCTCCGAACGTTCGGGAAAATAAAGCTGGGCATTATTTCTCCGAACACTCTGAAATCT
This sequence comes from Aplysia californica, assembly GCF_000002075.1. Classification (NCBI taxonomy): domain Eukaryota; kingdom Metazoa; phylum Mollusca; class Gastropoda; order Aplysiida; family Aplysiidae; genus Aplysia; species Aplysia californica. Next base: position 353,035 of record NW_004797613.1, read on the forward strand.
AATCCTTTCCCGCAAATTTCGGATATTATAAAGATCAATAATTATAGTATAGGCCTATCAAAGATTGTTCATACAATGTGGTTCAATCGGTCCAAAAAATGTCCGCAGTAAATATTTATAAAGAAATGCTACAACTCCAAACAGTTTTTCACTACAGATATGACGTGTTGCCTATGAAGGGTGCTGCTCTTAAACGTAATGTGTTGTGTTCACTCGTGTGCTGTCTAGATCTAGATCAAGATCTACGGAGGGTTATTGATAACGACACATAGAACAGGCATCTGCGTTTGTCACTGCTGCGACCAATGTACTGACACTGGCAAGCCCCTTAATGTGTGTTATTCCATAATTTACATGTGTAATATCCTGTACTTAAAAAAAAAAAAATTACGCACATTTAGGGTTAAAACAGCAAATTTTCTTCGGACAGGAGGACACACGCCCTTATTTGTTAATGTTTGTTGTTGTTTGTGGGCTGTTCTAATTTTGATTTCTTTCTGTTGTGAAACCTTTCTTTTTCACGTTTTTACACTCATCTAAAAATCTCTAGACTAGCTCTTGAAAATTGAAATAGATACAGACCCAAAAATTTGCTCCTGTGTGTGTGCGTGTGTGTGTGTGTATGAGTGTGTCTGTGTGTGGCTGTAAGTGGAGAGTGAGGAGTGTGTGTGTGTGTGTGTTTGTTTTTCGGGCTTTATTTCAGCCTTTATTCAGTAACAGTTCAAAGTATACAAAAATAGAAACACAGGATCCATTCACTCCATGGCTCATGAGTCGTTCGTCTTTTTCAGTTTCACTCATTCATTTAATTCCCCTGTTCTCTCCCGCGGCTCATCCCCGTCCGCATGACTTTCATACCTCACCCCCTCCCTCCAGGCACACACAAAGAAAATCTCACTCATTCCCTTGCACCCTGCGAACCATGGACAATAATATAGGCAAAACACTGCCTGAGCTGCATTCCTTTCCTTCGTGAGCTGTGGACCAGGCCAGGGGGGTCGGTGTCATCGTCTTGTAGTTGCTGTCGCCTGTGGATACACTCGCACATTCTTCCTTTCACCCGCTCTTTCACTCACACTGTCTCTCCATCCACAGCTCAGCTCGTCATACGTTCAAAAGCTGCCCACTGGTCATGTTTAGTTAGTGTGTGCACATGTGCATGATGGTGGTGGGTGTGTGGTGGGTGTTACTGAAGGTTGTCTGTAGGCGGGCTTGCCATGCGGTGTTCCTTCCCAGACCAGAAGTAGAATGAAAGTTGGCGCCGAACTCTCGCAATAAATAAGCCAAAAATCACGAGACCGGAAGCCGGAAACCGTTCGGAGAAATAAAGATCGGCACTATTTCTCCGAACGAATTTGTGATGGAAATGAAGTTGATATTTGTGTTCAGCGCATCAATATTTAAAGATCTAGATCTAGTAGAAAATGGACAACTGGTAGTTAAGTGTGAGACAGAAGGGAAAGTAAAAGACCGCCGATTCTCCTCTGCAGCAAAACAAGTGAAAGCGAAAGTAGACGCTGACGACATTGTTGCTGTTACTGTTACTGTTGCAGACCGAGTGCAAGGGCTCAAATGTTGGGAAACAAACGCTTTGCATGATACCTGGGGACTCAGAACAGCTGATTTTGCATCTAAGTATACAAATTAATTATCTTTCAATGACGTGTAACTCAGTACGATGTTTCTTTCCTTGAACTTGAATTTTTGAAAGTCACATCAAGTATCTTGAACAAGTTAAACATCGAGGTCCCAAGTCCACAATAACAAAACCAGGGAGTGAGAGAAATGAGAGTTCTCTACCTTTGAATCAGAACTCCTGGGGTCAAGTACAGCAGCCTGATGTTTTGAAAGTTTTTTTTGCTGTCGTTTAGTTTGGACCGGCTCAGGATAATAAAAATACTATTATTATTTTTATTATCATTACGATGCTCTCCATCGTACAATGAAGAAAAGAAACGAGGTAGGCCTATTTCATCAACATTTTTTAAATATTTCGGTGACTTGGTTTTCTCAACATTTCAATACAAACTTAGGATGCATAATAAATTGTAGGCCTAGCTAGGAGGCTAGGCTATCCTGATTCTCAATATTATAATCATTTTCTAACATTACATTTCGTTATCATTTTGAAGGAATAATTAAACCTGCGCTAATGACTAGATCTGCTTGTTAAAAATAATTAATTGCCTGTACAAACGACCACTGTTCACTTAACCTTGTGTTTTTTGTTGTTGTTTTGTCGTTTATTGTTTGTTGTTGTTTTTTCCATATAATAATATTATAATATTTGTAGGCCCTACACATATTGTGTATGATAATGACACTGTCCAAGACGTCAGTCTGTCGAAGGCAACAAAGCGACTTTTATTCTCCTCCACAATGGGTAGCTATCTCGGGATAATTTCGACTAAAGGCCTAACTATAAATGTAATAGGATAGGCCTACATAGGAGGACAAGCTGATAATTAGGGTCTACTTGGGCCGTCCGTGCTGATCCCCAGCTGATCGAGGAAAGTATTAGGCCTACATTGTATTACAAGATGGACCACTGGTGATTCGAGGCATTAATTCAGTAAATGACTGGAGCGTAAACCAGATCGAAAGTAGATAATACATAATGTATAACATAGTACAAGAAAGTTCATAGTGTAATTTCTGGAACAGCAATTCTTGTTGGAAATTCTTTCTCAACTTTTCGCTCTTTGTGCAGGTGTGATCTGAAACTCTGATCCCTTCATTTGATCATTTTCCTATCAAAAGTGAAAAGCGAGTCATGTAGATATCTGATTCTTCAGAAAATGGATGTTTTGTATCATTTCATCAACTCTCCGGCCCCCTTTTTTTGTAGATCTATAATTGAGCTTACATGAAAGGTGATCTGATAATCATATGCTGCAGGGGAAATGTGTGTGTATGTGTGTGTGTGTGTGTGTGTGTGTGTGTGTGTGTGTGTGTGTGTGTGTGTGTGTGC
>NW_004797613.1:358994-360167 GCF_000002075.1 Aplysia californica
CCTTCTTCTTCTTCTTCTTCTTCTTCTTCTTCTTCTTCTTCTTCTTCTTCTTCTTCTTCTTCTTCTTCTTCTTCTTCTTCTTCTTTATTGGTCGATCTAAGTGTTTTATGGCTTTCGTAACTTAATTAGGTCATATGAGCGCGTCAGTTGGTAGGAAATTTTGAATTTTGCACGAGTGGCGGCCGAAGCTTACTCCTATCGATTTTGGACCGCCAAGTTCTTCAACGAACGCAATTACTTGCACGCGGGACCTCCGAAATTTTTCGCCCTTGTCCGAGAATGCTAGGTGCTATAGATCTTACCTACCCTAAGATCAGGGATGTGGCTGAAAGATAACGGTAAGAAGGAGCCAAGGAGTAACAGTAAAAAGGCTGCAAAAAGAGTCAATAGCCCAGAGGAGGGGCCAAATGAGGTGAGGGAGTGGGGGCAGAAAGTGGAGGCGGAAGCAGACAACAGATCATTGTTAAAGAGCCGGGAAGTGGGTGAAAGAAGAAAATCTTAGAGAAGAAAAATGGGCGAGCGGAACTTGCAGGATTCCCAATAGGCTTCCGCATTAAATTTTTTCCCCCTTAAATTTGTGAAGCCTCATAATAATTCTGACTTGCTGCCCACTGCTGTGACAGCTGCTCTCAAAGTGTGTTTGTGAGAAGGTAGGTTCTCCCATGTCGATGAAAATGTTTTAAAGTTCCTTTTTTATTTTTGGTTCGCCAAATTTATGCTTCCATAAGAACTGCCTATAGGGATTCTGAAATCAGGCATTCGTACGATATGACCAGCCCATCAAAGCAAAAAAAACAACAACAACAGACTCTTGGCATATATTTACCATTTCGAGAATAACCGTTGTCTGGTATTTCGCCCTGCTATATTGATGCCAAGAATACAGCCATCGTTAACGACCAAGACACATTTTTACCTTCGAGATGAATAAAGATTGCCATTATCATTGTTTTTGTCTCTTATAACAGCGTGTTTCCAATTCTATTTTCATGTACAGTTCAGTGACTGCTCACGTGTGTGTTTTTAAAGGAAAACAATCTCTCTTTCTCTCACTTATGCATTGGTGGATCTCCATGCGCACACTCAGACACACGCTTACACACTCACACACACACACACACACACAAATACACATGCTCACACTCACACACACACACACACACACACACACAC
>NW_004797613.1:364015-365629 GCF_000002075.1 Aplysia californica
CTCTCTCTCTCTCTCTCTCCCTCTCTCTCTCTCTCTCTCTCTCTTTCTCTCTCTCTCTCTCCCCCTCTTTCTTTTAAAAGAGTGTGCCACCTCTAAAGTGATAGATTAGTGTGCTCCCATTTCGTCCTTTTCATAAAGTTGTCCACTTCTTGCACTCTCTCGTTACCACCGAAAAACGCACAATTTCGTGTCTCTTGTCAATTCAAAACTCCGACCTTTATACTTTGGATTAGAAAAGTCATTTGCCAGCAAATGAAATAGTGTTTTTCGGAAATAGCATGCGATCCTTGGTTCTAATGTCATCAAGGTTGTTACAATAATTTCACCATACTAACACGCTTGTTGTCGTGTTTCGAGTAACACAATCAAGTAATTTGACATAAAAAATAACTGTGTTTTGTAACGTAATATATACAATTTGGAAGAAAAAGCATTGGTTAATCCAGCCCATTGACAGATGAATTTGCGTTGGCGATCCCGATTTTGAATCACACAAATCAAATTTTGATAATGTCTGCCAGTTCCAATTGCCCGTGTAGCTAACTCCACTAGATCCGGTCCCCTTCCAAAATAACTAGCACAAAAGGGTGTGTGTGTGGCTGGGAGGGAGGATTTTTTTATTTTTTTTTTTTTTTGGGGAGTCCACACCCTGTTCGGCCGGTCAACTAGGCAAAAACGGGTTTTCCGGACAGGTATACATTACTTTTGCAATCAGTCTCATGTATTTAGGGACTCATTTAGATTATTTTTCGTAATACATTACCAATAAATAGAGATTTCAAAGTTTGTTTTTGTTCTATGAGATGTTTGTTATCTGCCATTTGTAGTTCTTTCAGAATAAAAATTATTTTAAAGTTTTTGAGATCTTCACTTTGTAACAATATTCCCCCCCCCCCCTCTTTCTGCAGCCTTTCTACTGCTTCTCCTGTCTCCTTCTTACTGCTGTCTTTCAGCCACACCCCTGATCTTCTGGTAGGAAAGATCTACACCTAGCCTTCTCGAACAAAGGCGAAAAATCTTGGAGGTCCCGTGTGCAAGTTGCGCTTGTTAAAGATCCCTTGGTGGTCTAAAATCGATAAGAGTAGGCTTCGACCGCCACCCGAGGAAAATTCAAAATGTCTAACCAACTGCAATAAATGTTTGGTGTGTCACTGACACTGTTCATAACTTCTTCTTTCCGTTGACTGTCACATTCTGCCATTTTCTCCGATATCCAAGATTTACATTCTTTCATGATAGCGCATATTATAACTACATGTATAGTGCTGTCAACATTTCGTTGCGCAACTCATCCTGAACTATCTCTTTAACGGGTGAACCAATGCCACCCGTACTTTGCACAGCAGCTTGTATCAATTTGTCTTAACGTAAATATGTTTCCACTTTTGGGGCTAGATTATTTTTTTTTTTTAAATTTATGTAAAATACGATAAATCGTCAGCTAGAGTAACTCGTGATAACAGTAATTATAAATATTCTATATAAAAATCTGAAAATAGAACTATTTGAGCTGTCTACTTTTAATAACTTAGAAATATTATGTTCGCCGTTTGTCCGCGCGACAGTTCCTGCGCTGCGCACGTGTGTTGTGTGTGTTTGTGTGTGTGTGTGTGG
>NW_004797613.1:366691-368337 GCF_000002075.1 Aplysia californica
ATATATATATACTATAGACTTTCACAAACAAACACTCTCTCACACACACACACACACACGCACTCACAAAAGAAAAGCCCCGAAACAAAATTTTTAAAAATCAAACAATAAATCCCCCGTATAATCTAGACCCGAACTTCTGGGGTCTCATAATTAATAGGTGAGCATGAATTGTGAGACTTTAAAAAATAATTCAGTAGTACAAGTGAGTTGATTTCTTGACCTGTGTACAATACTCGCACCCTTTGTTTGTTCCCACGGCAAAGTGGTTATAATTAAGAGTTCTTTACTTTGGAGAAAAGCCATATTTGGTCGCTTTTTAAGCACAAGGGGGCTATCCCGAAAAATGCTGTTTAGAGAAAATCGAGGGTAAAGTATTTGCCATTTGTTCAGTCTCTATAAAAGACAAGGAGAGTTTTTTCTATAACCAAACAAATATACACTCCAATGAAACCAAACTTCTCCAATAGGTAGGGCAATGCCCATTTTTGGTGTAAGTCAAGATTTCTGAAACGTCCGAAATCTGGCTTGTCCTTAAAGGCGACTATTTGGCTGAACGACAAGGAGCTTGAGGCAGTGGACAAGTTCTGTTACCTGGGATCTACCTTCAGCTCTACTTCATCACTTGATGATGAGATCAATAATATTAGGATAGGGAAAGCAGCTACAACCTTTGGAAGGTTGACAAAACGAACATGGGAAAACAAAAGATTAGACATCAAAAAAAGGATCGAGATTTGCGAAGCCTGTTATGGATCTGAAACATGGACCTTGTACAGCAGGCAAGAAACGCGTCTTAACATTTTCCATCTCAGAGTAGATTTCATACTCAATCAAAAAGTGGTAGATCTACCTTTCTTTTGATCGCTATAGTGCGGTCAAAAATTCATGGTGCGACTTATTGTCAAATATCTCCTCAACTATCAAACATAGGTTCTCAAATTTTTGCAGCATATTATTACTCCAGCGAACCAGAACACTACATTCTCGGCTCCCCGTGAAGCTTATGACAAGGCATATATGTATACTGGTGCAAAGTTTAAAAACTGCAATCATTTTAGATAATGAATTTTTTAAAACACGTGCAGCATTGCAGTTTGCAGTGTAACTTTGATTACTTTGAAAGAGAATAACATTTTCTGTGAACTCAGACCAAAGATCGATGATAACAGGTATAGATTTTAGATATCAAGAGCAGATACTGCTCTTTGATCTACAATATCGGATATCTAAAACAGCAACAAAAATAGAACAAAACAGTACCGGTTTCAAAGGTGATCATTAATTAATTGATCGTCTTTGCATCAGTTTTTAAAAAACTGCGCTCGAATAAAATTCAAGAAAGGTGACGTCAAATGTATTAAAATAAAGAAAATATTAACATATCTATGTATTCGACAATAATTACGTTTTAAAATTTCTTTCGAAATTGAGTTAATGCAAAATTTGACTTCTTCAAAATCAACCGTGATGTGTATGTGTGCATTAAAGAACAACTCTATTTAAAGCCATTGATAGCGTGTAAAAAAAAAAGGGACCAATTCAAAGTGCAATGCTTTATTTTCATTTTTGAGTTGCTGTTTTTTGTGTGTTTAGTTTGATTTTGTTTTTGTTTGTTTTTTTTGTTTTTGTGCGTGTGTGGCGGG
>NW_004797613.1:370394-377793 GCF_000002075.1 Aplysia californica
GGGTGTCATCTCCTAAACTATAAAATAACTAATTGGACAGAGAATCACAATACTATGGGTGAAAATAGGTGGTAAATATGGCTCAACGCCAGGTGTAGATCATGGGTAGATGACATATTTGGGGTTCCTTTGCTCGGATGCTCTTAACAAGTTACAATTCCCTGATGTTTCCCTGTTACCCTTTTGTTACCTAAGTATGTTGTTCTGGGCCTACCCCTGCCTCGTTTGCCTTGAATTTTGCAAATAAATAAATATACAAATAAATATACCGGCTACGAAGTCTGTTAGTGCAGAAAAAAACTAAAACCAAATCTACCAAGTAAACCAACAGATAGATCAATCAGTCAATTGATGGATCGATCTGTAGAAATGTAACAACCTATCAGTACATGAATTAATAAAGTCTAAAGAAAAGGATGAAAAAATCGAGTAAAAAGGTGCAATAGAGAACTTTGTCCAATGAATACATTTTAAAATCTACAAAAGAGTAACACAAATAATTCAGTCGAGGCATATTAGTTGATTCACTACGTACCGTAACTTTTTTCTCAAAGGGCGACTGTAGAGCAGCTAAAATTTTGTCTCAAAGTCGACTGGCGAGGCCGAAGCAGTATGCCAACTACATTGTCTAGATCGTGTCGATTTTTTTTTCTTTTTCTTTTTGTGGGGGTGGGGATGGGAAGGATGTGAAACTTTCCCAAAATAACTAACAGTTGACCCTCAAATAAACTTTTGGTGGTGAAAAGAAAATGTCACCTTTAAAAAAAAATCTTCCCATTTTTATCTACACTTAAGACAAGGACTCAACATTATTTTCTGACAGAAAGTTGGTACTTTATAATGCCCATTGTTTTATTATTAAAAACGTCGTCAAATATTAGCCGATATTCAGGTCAGATTTTTGTCAACTGAACTGTTCACTAGAGGTTTATTGCTGATGACGATATATTAAATACCAAAAAAAACATGTACCAACATTCAAAAACACCTTGCCGATTTGAAGGCGCTTAAATAGACAAGTGGGATGCACTGCTGTTTTGTCGCGACATAACCTCATTCCTTCACGTTTGTTATCGCGCCTGCTCGTAACTTTAAATCGTCTCCCGTCAAGCCGTCACGTCGCGGAACTTCGTACTACGTACGAGGACAAACACACGATGGGCTTGGCTTAGGCCTAGCGATGACGTCAGTCCCATAGACAAATCCATCGTCAGCCCCAAGGAGATTAAAAGTAAGTTAGTTCTAAACTCCTTGGTCAGCCCTCAGAGCGATTAATACATCCAGATTGGCCTCTTTGTAGCTTACAAAATTAAGAATGAGACTGTCTTGAGCAGCACAGACACATGTATTATTTTATCAGCAAAACGTGTATTTATCATTCAGCCTTTCTCTAACTACTATCAGAACATTTATTGTCAGCATGGCACTAATCTTTTTTGTTTATTGACTTTTTAACCACCCATAGTTCTTGTTTGACATTTACTTATCGTTTTCTCCACACTAATAACTTACCTGGCCCTTAGGAGTCTGGCCGGCGAAGCGCTTTTCCCTTTCGTCAACCCGCAGCCACCTCCCAATCGTCAGCCACCCCCAACCTTTGACACGGGTCAAACTTCCATCTATTTATAGGTAGTTACCGGAACATGTATAGGTGAAGTGATGTGCCGTGATAGCCGCGATATATTATTTATTGAGATTGTTTTGGTCTCTCTTTACTCATCACCACGAGAATTTCTTGAAGTTTTTCCCTGGACTCTGCCTTTGCTAAAATCTCGAATCTAGATCTAGATCTAGAGTTGTAATCTAGTGGCAGGTTGCAGATTTCTGTTGTTATCCAGTACATTCCAGAGATTAAATAAATTGGACTAGACTCTAGTAGTAGACTCTTCTTCTTCTACTTCTAAACCTTCGAGATTACAAAGGCCAAGCCTAGGCTTGTAAGGATTCGTTTTGTTAAAAGTGTTGTTTAACACAAAGTCTATGAAGTTAGCAAACCTAACACATTGTTTTCTAACGAAATGATGCTTAAATTGACTTTTATATTGTCAATAAGAGATCAAGTTTAATCACCTAATCATTTAAGTAAGAAAGTGGCTATTGCTATCCTCGCCCGGGGTGAGAATAAAAACCCTACGATTGACCTCTCACCCCGGGTGAGACTTGCCAGCGTTGGCTATTCTCACCCAGTGTGAAACAAGACCTGTTTTTCCTAATTTCGAAATACTTTCTATCGGTGTGGATGATCAAACTGACAAAGGCAAAGAAAAAAATGACGTTATAGCACAAAAGTAAGCTAATTTGATCGTCTACAAAGATGCTATGGCTCTTTCACTTTTCGAATCGACCGAACTACGCGGGTCACCATTTTGTTTTGCCCGAAAGTTCTCGCAAGATCTGCTCCTCCCCCTTCTCTCTCTCTCTCTCTCTCTCTCTCTCTCTCTCTCTCTCTCTCTCTCTCTCTCTCTCTGTCGGCAATTTATTAAATCTGCAACCTGCAATTAGATTACAACTAGATCTAGATTCGAGACTTTAGTAAAGGCAGAGTCAAGGGGAAAACATCAATTAAATTCGTGTGGTGCAGATGAGTAAAGAGAGACCAAAACAATCTCTCTATTGCGACTATCATTGCACATCACTTCGCCTAATACATGTTCCGGTAGATTTAACTACCTATAAATAGATGGAAGTTTGACCCGTGTCAAAGGTTGGGGGTGGCTGACGATTCGGAGGTGGCTGCGGGTTGACGAAAGGGAAAAGCGCGCCGGCGAAAGAAGGAATCGTCTAGTGAAGATATATAAGGAGAATTTTAAAGAGGAGCGATAGGCACTCGGCTGTCAGAGTCTGGGCCGAAAATCCCCTCCTTTCCCTCCCATTTTCAACCCTCACCCCAGCTAGACACCAAGTTCTATAATTAGCATTTAACACACTTCCCCACTTTGTTACAACACAGTGTTCAGTGTTCAATTCTGAGAACTGAGAAGTGCGATGAAGTACATTTGATGATATAATGATCGGAAACTTGTGTGCTTTGTCCAGCTTTGTATAGCATCTGATTGTAGACTTGATCTGCTTGGGACAGCGTCACTGGTACAGTAGCAATTGACTTTTTGTCATCATACAGGGCAGTTCTTATTACATATATTTAATGGGTCCAGTGCACGTCGATATTTTGTGTCGGGGTGTAGAAAGTACGAGTAAAGTACTGTACTGGAGGCCAGGACCAGCGGTTTATTGCTTCTCACTTTCAGTTTGTTTTCTAGCATAGACTCAAGTAGTGTTTCTTTTTCTGTGCCGATCAAGTGAGTTTCTATTGATCCCAGTAACTTCCATCTTACATTATTCATAATATTGTTTCTTGACGCTACCGCATACTTTAACTCTTTCACATTATATTTCAATGTTTACTGTGGTGTGTGTTTGTGTGAGTGGGGGAGGGTGTGGGGATGGCGAAAGTAGGGGTAAAAAATAAGAAGAGAGAGAGAGAGAGAGAGAGAGAGAGAGAGCGAGAGCATGTGTGTGTGTGCGTGTGTGTGTGTGTGTGTGTGTGTGTGTGTGTGTGTTTGTGTGTGTGTGTGTGTGTGTGTGTGTGTGTGTGTGTGTGTGTGTGTGTTGTGAAGGAAGGGGGTGGGGGAGGGAAAAATAGTCGACGTGAATGACCGCGGTCAGTTCTATAAACCACGAGACGCCACTGACTATATACTGACGAGCAAAAGTGATTGCTGCAGTTGTGGGATTGTCATTGGGGGTGGCCAAAGTGTGCGAATTTCCTTTTCCTTCTTGTTCCAGAGGTGCTTTATGGATTCCCATACCATAATGCTACGTTTGTCAGCAACAGCACTGACACACTGAGGTAAATAACGTTCATGACGTCTCCGGCAGACTTTCTGCCTTCCATCGTGGTGATCCAAAAGAAATCTGGACTCGTCAGAAAACATCACTCTGTTCCACTGGTGGTTTAGCCATCGCCGATGCAGACGTGTCAAGTTGAGTCTGGCATGACGATGTCATTGGAGGAGACGAGTGCGTCGAGGTGGGTGTCGGGCAACGATTCAGTGGGCTTTCAAACGTCGACAAACGGTGAAGCGGCTGATTGATTTACGCCCAGCCCAATCTCTGACAGTTTTAGAAGCTGTTTGAAACCAATCCTGCAAGTCTGGAACTCTGATCCGATTGTCTTCAACCGCAGTAGAGACACGAGGACGACCAAACCTTGGAGTGTCACTAACCAAACCACTTGCTTGGAAGTGTATCCTTAGCTTCTGGATAGTATCTCTCTTCACTTTGAAAGCTCTACTAGCTACAGCAGAAACCGTCGCATGAGCTCTCAGCATGCCAAGAGCTTCCTGACGTTGCGCTTCACAAAGACGAGGCATCGTATAAAACAAAATTGAAAAGAAAAAACCCAACAGTTTTGACGGTCTTTGCGCCGACACACGTTGAAGTGTGTAACGAAAAAAGAATAAAAGTAAAGGCATTGTAAACTTTCAAGAAAAAACGAGAAAACACGTTTTTGGCCAAACGTGTTGTAAACACTTTTTATAACAACAAAATAAACAAATGTTGTTCTGACCGACTTTCTAAAGTGACACAAGCTCAGCATGTCAATCGCCAAGTCAAAATTCGCGAGGCTACTCATACAGCACCGATTTGAAAACTGCCCACTTTCTTTTGCTCGCCAGTATATTATTATTGTCAATTATTAGTAGCTCCAGCCCAGATATTCTTCACAGCTGGAAAGAAGAAGAAATGGGTTGGAAAAAAAAGCAAGTGTTTTGTCTCTCAATGAGTGATACTATCGTATCCATACGGCGTGGGGAACTCTGTGCCCCCACTTTCCAAAGAGGAAATTACTCGTTAATCCGATCCGTACGTTTTGCATAGCAGTCTGTCAAAATGATTTTTTGAGAAATTCTGAAAGTTTCCAAGAGATCTTCGCTCTAGAAGTATTCTCAAATATGAAAAATACAACCCCTGGGGTACAAAATGACCCCAGGCACACGGAGAGGTTTAACCCAGATCTTTCGCCTATCACCACCCCGCCTCTTTCTTCCCAATAGCCCCCTTTTTTCAATAAAATGAATTTAAAAACAAAACAAAAACTATACAAATTTATAAAGCAATGAAAACTCATGTCTTGCGCCCCAATACTTCGACAGGGCCCTTCAATGACATTCGAGGAGAAAGTTCTGGAAGCAAAACAAAGAATTCAGTTCCGGATGAAGGTGAGAGGTCATCATCAATATTATCTTGACCATCAATGGTCTTTACTTCTTTCTCCCCCCCCCCCCCCCTCCGTCTTTATTTCACGTCTCTTTCTCTCTCCCTTTCTTTCTCTCGCTCTCTCTCTCTTGCTCTCTCTCTCTCTCTCTCTCTCTCTCTCTCTCTCTCTCTCGCTCTCTCTCTCACGCTCTCTCTTTGTCGCTCTCTCTCATGCTCTCTCTTTGTCGCTCTCTCTCTCACACGCTCTCTCTCTCTCTGTCTCTCTCTCTGTCTCTCTCTCCCATTTGATTCTATCTATTTATCTATCCATCTATCTATCCATCTATCTATCCATCTATCTATCTATCTGTCTATTTATCTATCTATCTATCTATCTATCCGAATGAAGGTGAGGGCTCATTATCAAGATCATCCTAACCATCTTTACTTTTTCTTCTTTTTTCCCCTCTGTCTCTATTATACGTCTCTCTCTCTCTCTCTCTCTCTCTCTCTCTCTCTCTCTCTCTCTCTCTCTCTCTCTCTCTCTCTCGCTCTCATTTAAGACACAACATGCATTAACAGTAAGAATTCCAACATGTTTGTTATATATTAGAAGTTACCTATCATTTTTTGTTTTGTTTTTTAACTTTTCATAAGGATTTTTAAAAAATTTCAAACGTTTTCTTTTTGAAGGTTCACTCTTTGACCCCATTTTTTCCGACTCCTCCGAATTATACCAATAGATAACAGGGAGAAACAGACTACTACTAGTAACCTTGTAGGTTATCTCATGAGGTACATGCGCAGGAGTCTTTTTTTTTTTTTTTTAACTCGTTACTAAAAAAACATCAACTATAGTACGGTCAAAAATTCGTGGTGCAACTTATCCTCAAATCTCTTTAACGGGTGAATCAATGCCAACCTACTTTGCACTTTGCACAGCAGTTTGTATCAATTTGTCTTAACTAACTCATATTTTTTCAGAACAATAGGCGCCAGATTTAAAAAAAAGAACTTTTCTTCATAAATTTGTATAAAATATAGAAATCTCGGTCACACGTAAAATGGGATTGTTCACAGCACTTCCCGCTTCTCACACACATTTTGATTAAGCTTAATATGGCCTATGTCACAGCTCATCAATGCCATTTTTAGTGGCTAAACTTGTTACAAGAAAATTATTTTTATAGTGAACACATTTTTTGCACTTATGGTTCTCAAAACAAGCGTTCAATTTATAAGCATAATATCCCGATTAGAAAAACATAACGAACTTGCTGTTAAAAGCAATATTGACCCAGCTGTAAACATTTAAAAATCTGTAGCAACCACCCACTTGGATTTTTTGTTATTAGTAGAATCTATTTATTAAGGAATTTTCTAGAATCTAGATAGCAGGTGTTTACAAAAATGTTGATCTGTTATGATAAATTAATGCTAGTCATTGTGCCAAAATTGGAGAACCTATAGTTGATGAGATATTAATTTTGACAATAAGTTGCGCCACGAATTTTTAACCGCACTATAGGTCTAGCTGGGATCTCAGTAAGATTCATGCATCAAACACACCGCGTTTGGTTTTTAAAAAACTACAAAACGCATTTCCCCACCAGAAGCATACTACACTATGCACTTGGCACACTTTGCATCTTTGGTTTTTCTTCTTAATTTTGGAATATAAGATACTTTCTGTGTCACTCTTCTCTTTTGCCTTTGTTTTTATTTATTGTTTTGGTTGGTTGGTTTGATGGGGAGTTGTTTTGGGTTGTTCTTGGTTTTGTTTGTTTTCTTTTTTGTTGTTGTTGTTGCTTTTTTTTTCTTTTTAGGTATTTTAATTTTACCTGTAGATTAGACTCAACGTTTGACATATCACATTGTTTTCCTCTCTTTGGTAGAAGACGCGTGGCCCTCAAAATATATGCGAGGTACCAGGTGTCAAAGACATTTGCAACTGGTTGAGAAAGTGAGTGAAACTAAGTAAAATTGACGTGACGAATACTTAGAATGTTCCCTCCTCAAGGGCAGGTTAACGCTAAATTAATAATTATGTTAAATAGTGTCCGTGTTGTTCTCTTCAGTTGGTTTTGACTTAACTTTCATAACAAACGCCTTTCAATTCCGTTACCCTTTAGTTATTTATTTCTGCCTCTCCGCGCTCCGCCCCCCCTCTAACTAACTTTCTCTTTCCCAATCTCTTCCC
>NW_004797613.1:378477-382691 GCF_000002075.1 Aplysia californica
GGGGGGCAGCTGGGTCTTCTGTACCTTAATGGTAATGTGACTGTTGTTTTTTCCGTTTTATACCTTTACATTTTATTTGCCTCCCTTCTCAACAGGGCATTTAAAGGGCGCAAACCATCCGTGGACTTCGACAATGATATGTTTAGCATCTCTCAGGTGAGTAACTCTAAATAAAGGTTGGGCTCTACATTTATTATAATGGCCTCATTTATTCGAAGACACATCCCTTCCTGATTACTGGTTATTATAAAAGAGAATTTACAGAAACTGGCGCTAGAAAAGTGCAGCAGAGCGAGCGACAGCAGGAACTTGAACGCTTGAACCCACACAATATTCGAATCGATGTCATCGGAAAGCTATGCTTTGGCTCAGAACTACAGATTTTTTGGTAAAGATTAAATATACCCCAGTTTTGCAACGTCTGAATACTAAATTATTACTCTTGTTACGTTTGTATACTTATTCTGTTTACACAAATAATGTTACGTGTGAGCGGGTGGCGGGAGCTCTGGTGGGGTTTGCTCCTTCTTTCCTATCAAACAACTATCGTCCTTATCTCTCGTCCTCCTTCTTTTTTTGCGTTTATTACTCTCTTGTAGCACCTCTAATCTTCGACTTTTATATGGCCTAGTTGTGTTCCAAGTGCCGTAAAACGCTTACTAAAACAAAACAAACAAAAAATCCCCCAACAAATCACTCTGATGTATTAGGCTGTTCAGTAGAACTGTGTGGCCGGGTGTGAATGTGATACCACCCGAACCTTCATTGTTTTTTGTGATTGGCGACCGAGAGCGTATGGTGATAATTTGCTGGTCTTAACAACAGAAACATTTGTTCCGATATTTTTTATTTTAGGGGCATTTCTGACTCATAGTTTCAAAAAGAATAAAAAATTCTTCACAATGTCAGCCCCTTTTTTCGCGATCCAATAGCTAGAAGTGATGATATTTGTCTTTGAAAATTAAGTACATTTCAATAAGAAATATCGACGCGTCTTGTAAGCTCCAATCTTACCTTTTTAACAGCATAGGCCTTATTGATTGCATTTGAATCAGGGGCTCGACACATAAAAAGCTGCCCAAGAGGCATTTATTCACTGTGCCTATGTCATTTATTTTGATTTTCAAATAGAATTGTATTTGGTTACTCTTTACTATGTCATCATTTATCAAATTACTAACTTATGAATAACTTATGAATATACATAGATATCTGTGTTTTATGTAGTACAATATTGATATTTTCACGTTTGACCGCAAGTATCATGATGCTCTGGTGTGGTTTGCTTCTTCTTTCCTATCAAACATCTATCGCCCTGATCTCCCCTTCTTCTTTTTTATGTTTGTTACTCTCTTGTAACACGTCTAATCGTCTGGCGCTCATACGCCCTCAAGCAGTTGCGAGCGTCGTAAAACCTCTACTAAACTATATGTCGGTTTGTCCACCGTGCAGGGCTTGCGTGGGTCGTCCTGGCGTGGCAAAGACTGCTCTGACACCTCCCGAAACGTGTACCCGGGCACCAAGTAAGTCTCGGAAGACTGTACAGTCATTTGAAAGAATGAGTGTTAAAAAAAAAGAAAAAAAATATTTTGATAGTGTAATTCGGTTTCAGTCAGTCATTGTATTTTACGTGATGGAGGGAAGTGCCCTTTGTTTTGAGTTACCACATGAGGAATGGGTGTTCCATCTGTTCAGACTTACGTGAGAAATAGGTGTACCATCTATATTTAGTTACGTGAGAAATAGGTGTACCATCTACATTTAGTTACGTGAGAAATAGGTGTACCATCTATATTTAGCTACGTGAGAAATAGGTATACCATCTATATTGAGTTACGTAAGAAATGGGTGTATCTCTCTATCTATTTATCTATCTATCTATCTATCTATCTATCTATCTATCTATCTATCTATCTATCTATATATCTATCTATATATCTATCTATCTATCAGGGGCGGCTCGTGGGTCTAAAAAGTGGGCGTGCACAATTAGGTTAAAGCAGGTTGAAGATAGTCAAGGGCATGTAAATTAGATGTTTTCTTCATCCTACCTGTTTTGAGAAAATCTATTTGAAGAAGAAGCTTTCCTTTCGTTCTTTGGCTGGAGCAAAAGTGTCCATTATTATGTTGACGAAGTTGGGCATGCTGTCAATGATGTCCTTGTGGATCGACATAAATGTACGCCAGTGCAATTTCTGGTATTTTGCATACTTCTCTAAATGTTGTCTCGAATTTGTAGTCCTTCAGAGTTGAATAAAGGCCCTGGATTATACATGTACGACACTGAGCAGATTTAGATATTTCATTGCAATGTAATACTTATAATTCTGTTTGTAATTTGATTTTAAGCAAAACAGTAATATTTCTGTAAACGATCCTAAAAGAACTGTTGGAAACGACTTTTGATACTCCTGGAATTTGGATGAATCGCAGATTGAGAGTGCATTGATTTTATTTTGCTTCAAGAAACTGTCACAATTTGAGTAACTATTATGTCACAGGCCTGCTTTGCAGCAATTTCGTTGGTGTTGTTGTGTTTGCGTCTCTTGGAAGCGTGTTTCTCTGTTGTCTGTGTTGTTGATAGAACAAGTATACTGTTTCTCATTTCATCGACAGCTACTTTAAACGTGTCTAGAATTTGTTAGGCTGCTATGGGCGTTGTACTTCTGTGTTAGAGGATCCCATAAACAGCGTCAACGCGCGTGTATACTTTGTTGAAAAAGTGCAAAAAGAAGTGAAATGTTTCGCTCTTTAATACATTCAGAATACCATCGTGAATGGAATTATCGTCCCAGTGCTCAGACTGAATTTCTTCAAGACAGAGCTGGATCTCTCCTTTCCAAATGAAAACGGTCTAATTAGTCGAGACTGTAAATTCCACCTTGTTTCAGACGGCAATGGAGTATTCCGGTGACAAACGCAGATGCATTTTGTAGAGTGAGCAAAAAATGTCGAAGAGCCTGCATAGCATTAGCGAAAAATACCTCAGTTCCCCGACAAATCACCCTTTTCATGACCGCGAAGGGCGAGTTCGTGAGTTTCACAGGACAAAATACACTAGATAACCTTACACTACACAATACTTGCCTGTTTTTTCTCACCAGTTCTTTATTGTGAGACGTTGCAATGTCATGACCTACGACTAGCTGCGCTGCTAGGTCTACTTGTCCGAAAGTATGATACTTAACGGCATTTTTTTACGTGCGCTCTTGATGACTTTTGACTTTAATGCGTTGTTTCACACGGACAAGATCAGTAAAACCTGTCTTAGACTACTTAGGGTCCTCAGTTCCAAAAAAGCAGACAGGAGAAACAGTAGGCCTAATCTAGGTCTACAAGGAGTATGATTTGTTGTGTAAGCCATTCCACTTTTTATTCATTTTATTATTTTGATATTTTTAGTTTGGTGAGGACTTAATTCGGTCACTCTCTTTTTTTTACTTTGTTTGGTGAACTGAATTTATTTGCAATCAACTTCATTCATCCTGCATTGGAATAGGCACTCGAGTAATAAAACTTTCACCACTACACCATTCCAACTTCTAACACAATGACCTAATTACGTCATGTTGATCTCGCTCAAGTTCAGGGTTACAGAGGTGGGGCTAGAGATATAAATGGCAAGACAATGGACCAATCGCACATCACTGGGAGCACTCCGGTGGATTGCTCCAAAGCTATCATAATACGGGCATTGATTTGTGTAGGCTGTCGTGAACTGGTTTGAGATTGCGTTATTTTTAGACTGCCTCTATGGGCTTTGTTCGGCTGCTGCACGTCGAGATTGTGCCGCCTTATTAATATTTAGGAACTAAGAAACTCGGTCAAAACGTCATCGTTGTTTGGGTCGTCCCATAGAGCATTTTCCGAGATAGATTACACCACTGAACATACTATTTTTTACTTGGGTGAAGCAAAAGAACTTGGTTTGGTATATTAGATGTTGTAGAGCTGTTGTAGATGTTGTAAGGAGTGTATAGGCTCTGGCGAGGAACTTGTACGTAAAACTGATTGGATGATGGATGGTAAAGGTTCTTTTGTTGTCACTTTGAGGGTGTTGTGCGCTAAAACTTTTGGGCGGCAGTGCACGACCGTGCTCTAAGGACCAGCCGCCCCTGCTATCTATCTATTTAAGATAGTGTATTACACATAACACACACACACACACACACACAAACACACACACACACACACACACACACACACACACACAT
>NW_004797613.1:388869-392589 GCF_000002075.1 Aplysia californica
ACCCTCCCTTCAAAACACCCCCTGCCCACCCCACCACCCCACTCTTCAAAGTGACATATTTCATAAAAGGATATAAAAGTGTAACAAAACAAAACTAGGGCCAATCTGACTTATCTCCTCCAGGGAGTGAACAAGAAAACTGCGAGAAGTTACGAGGAAGAGCTGTGTGGTGCCTCCCAGCCCCGCGGAGTCGCTGTCCCCTTGGTGACTCTATCAGTGCTCACTTCCACTTACCTCCACAGTAGCTGGATGCCACACTCATTTCTGAGGTGGAAGATGTTGTTGTTCTGTGTGTTTGTGTTGTGTTTACGTGTGAGCGCGTGTGAGCATGTGTGCGTGCGTGCGTGTGTGTGTGTATGCGTGTGTATGTCTAGTGTATGCGTGTGTATGTGTATGTGTATGCGTATGTGTGCGTATGTTTGTATGTGTGTACGTGTGTGTGTGTGTGTGTGCGTGCGTGCGCGCGTGTGTGTGTGTGCGTGTGTATGTCTAGTGTATGCGTGTGTATGTGTGTGTGTGTGTGTGTGTGTGTGTGTGTGTATGTGTATGCGTATGTGTGTATGCGTTTGTACGTGTGTGTGTAAAAAGGATACTTAAATAGAGAGGAACAAAAGAGAGAGAGAGAGAGAGAGAGAGAGAGAGGGGGGGGGGAGTGAGAGAGAGAAAGAGAGAGAGAGAAAGAGATACAGGGGGGGGGGGAGAAACAGACAGACAGAAAGACAGATAGATAGACAGACACACACAGACAGACATATAGATATAGACACACAGATGGGTAGACAGACAGACAGACAGACAGACAGACAGACAGACAGACAGACAGACAGACAGACAGAGAGAGAGAAAGAGATAGAGAGGGGGGGGGAGGAGAAACAGACAGACAGAAAG
Source organism: Aplysia californica (assembly GCF_000002075.1). Lineage (NCBI taxonomy): Eukaryota > Metazoa > Mollusca > Gastropoda > Aplysiida > Aplysiidae > Aplysia > Aplysia californica. Next base: position 389,758 of record NW_004797613.1, read on the forward strand.
ACAGATAGATAGACAGACACACACAGACAGACAGATAGATATAGACACACAGATGGATAGACAGACAGACAGACAGACAGACAGACAGACAGACAGACAGACAGACAGACAGACAGAGAGAAAGAGAGAGAGAGAGAGAGAGAGAGAGAGAGAGAGAGAGAGAGAGAGAGAGAGAGAGAGAGATACTGCCTACGATACCGGTTGTTATGACATTTTTTATTTACTAAAAGCTTTCCTATTTCTTCCATTGACACGGTTACAGCAATATTGTTGTCACCATCGATGTGCATTTATATCTGCACACATTATGTATACATAAAGTTACACCCAAATGTCCAGCTCTTAACCTGACCAGTCCATCCCCTTTCCTTCTTCAACATGCAGAAAGTTTTTGAGCATCTCATACTGGTGGTGGAGAACGAGATTGACTGGCCTATGTTGTCTACAGTAACAGGTCAGTTCTGCCTCAAGTCTCACACAAGACAAATGTAGATCAGTATCACCAAGTACACTTGGCGATTCACCATAACACTCATCAAATAAGGCATACATTTAAAAAAAACAACCTTTAGGCGTTCTGTACACATTATAGATTCTAAATTTAAGTGTGTTAGCACATTAAAAAGCAAAACTATATGTTATCACATTTTTGATTTTGTTTAGTACCCAGTGTCGTCGGCGGCGTCGTGGTCGTTGTTGTTGTTGTTGTTGTTGTTGTTGTTGTTGTTGTTGTTGTTGTTGTTGTTGTTGTTGTTGTTGCCAAATAAAGAAGCACTTGGTCTAACGGTACGAGAAAAGAAGGAAGGATCTGATGAACGATATACATGTATATATATATATATATATATATATATATAAGATATATATTTATGTGTATTGATATATATATATATATATATATATATATATTTTATACAGACTTAAACCTAAGTCAAGGACCACTTGCAAACACTCTGAGTAGTGAGTAGTCTTCTTGGGTCGACCTGCACGTGGACGTTCTTAGACTGACCCAGTGGCTTCATGGCGCTGCCTCAGGCGGACAATGACAGAGTGTGACACTGCAAGCCTTCTGGCAACTTCTCGGGCTCAAACTCCATCCTGCAGCCATGCCATAGCTCTGGCACGATCAAAATCTCTCAGCTTTCGTCTTGGTGACATGCTGATACGATTCTGGATTTTGCTCAAACGGCGGCTTTTATTGCCACCAAAGTGACCACAGTTCGAGACCAAACGTCCGTTTATGACGTGCATCAGACATTTTAACTGAGAAACATCCGTGGTGTCGCACACAAGTCGATAAAAAACAGCAAATTTGGCTAATATTCCCCGAGGATTTCTGTGCTGCACGTGGTGGTTTTGCCCATTTTGAAAACTATGAAGTGCGCATTGGTACCCCATTAACACTTTCAGAGCAGACAATTTGGAACATTCCTTGCAGTCTTTATTTCGGATTTTTTAAAGATCAGGTCTGTCTGTCAAGGCGTCCTTAACTTATGTTGAAGTCTGTATTATATATAATATATATTATATATATATATATATTTATATATATATATATATATATATATAGTAGTATATACTAGTATACTAGTAGTAGTAGTGGTAGTACTAGGATAGTATATATATATACACACACATATATACATATTATTATTATTATTATTATTATTATTATTTTTATTATTATTATTATTATTATTATTATTATTATTATTATTATTATTAATGTACATCATAAATATATGTATGTATTTTATAATATTTACATATTATGTTTGTATTAAGTTAGTCTCGTAGGCTAATGCTCTTTATAAAATATATAAAATATAATTTTTTGAAATTTATTCTGCCGCGTGGTCTCCTAACAGGAAAAATCACTGCTGAATGTTCTATGTTTTTTTGTTCGTTTTTTTGTTTTGTTTGTTCAGGCCACGGCAAAAACAACTGGACGGAAGTTATCACCGGGCCCATAGACTCTTTGTATCTGCGCATAAGAGACAGAAATAGATGCAACCACAGAGACTATCAAAACATTGCTGCTAATGGTGAGATTACAGATTTTTTAAAAAGCTTTTAACTGTAATCTTTTAACGTACAGTTTAAAAAACACAATGGTTCTTGTAACGATAAAGAGACAGCTGAGAAGGATATTTCATCAGATAGGCCTATTGAAATGAGATTAATGTCATTAACTGAATGAAACAAATTGTTGTTGGAATTCACAATCTAAGAATCCATTTATTATATAGACCCAGAGGAAGCGATGTGCGGTAGTTGATGTATAATTCTTTTGTAGCAGAAATCTTGAAAGATTATTGGAAAAATTAGAGCCTGATTTTACAAAAACATTTTTAACTTGCTTTTAAGTTTGCCATAAAGGCTTCATGTATTTATTCTGCAATAGTGACATGTACTGTACAGTTTGATATTGCTTCGCGTAAATTAATTTTCTTCAATTTGTCGAAGCTGGTATCAAATGGAAACATGATGTATCGACAGGTGAAGACTCGATTGGCATGCAGAATCTTGTGAAAACGTGAGTATCCCCTACAGTGCAGCTACAAGACGCACAGCTGCCTACTGTGGGTCAAGGCGGTGCATTCGTGAAGGTCGCTTTAGTTCTAAATTAATACCAAATAAGACTCTAGCAGGGGGCTCTCGTGGCCTAGAGGTAAAAGTGTTCACCTCTCTTTCAATAGGTCCCGGGTTCGAATCCGGATAGCGACAGAACATTTTTCTTCTCTAAAGGTTTTTCTCTTTTCACATCTTTTCCTGCTTTCTAACAATGCTCTGGCGTCTCCAATTTCTGCCCCCACCCCTTCACCTCCTTTG
>NW_004797613.1:392689-398586 GCF_000002075.1 Aplysia californica
TCCCCCCCCCCCCCCTCTTGGCTCCTGACTCTTTCTGCAACCTTTTCACTGCTTCTCCTTGGCTACTTCGTACTGCTGGCTGTCACACCCCTGATCTTAGAGTAGGTAAGATCTACGCCTAGCCTTCTCGTACAAAGGCGAAAAATCTCAGAGGTCTCGTGTGCAAGTTGCGCATGTCAAAGATCCCTTGGTCGTCTAAAATCGATAAGAATAGGCTTCTGCCGCCACCCGGGAAAAATTCAAAATTTCCTTCCAACTGAAAATGTTTGGTGTGTCCCGCGCGCTCATATGACATTTTGCAGTTGCGAGCGCCCTAAAACAATTATGGTAACCCCCCCCCCCCCAAAAAAAAGACTATAGTCTGGTCTAGATCTATAAAACACAACAGTACAACTCAGCAGAGTTTACCGGCTCACGCTGGCTCGACTCTACAGAGATAGCAGCCATCTTGTTTATTTATCTGTTGCCTCCCTTGATGTACATGCGCTGTTAAATTATTAATCACGTCTTGTAAATAAACGTCTGAATACTTCACAGAAATAACACTGTAAAAACGTGATTTTGTTTGTCAGTGGTCAGCTGCTCTCAACGTGCTGCCGGAAAGGTATCTACAATATTATATTTGTGAAAGTTCGTCTCTTTGGTCGCCTAAAACTTCCTAATTACTTAACTTTCGAATTTGAAAAAAGTTAACGGTGGTTCAGAATCATTTAAAGGGTGCACAGTTATATTAAGGAGTCTGAAATCACTGTAGTTTAATTTTCAGTTTTCCTTAGTTTCGTGTAGATCTAATCTTGGGAAAGTCCGTCTTCTAAGACGCCATTTCCTAGTAAAAAAAAAAGTGGGCTTCGGAAAGTCCGTCTTCTAAGACGCCATTCGCTGTAAAAAAAATATATTTAAAAAAGTGGGGCTTCGGTTCACACACTGTGCGCACTGATTCCACAATGACTTTGATGATCGATTCTTTTGAGTTCCGTCATCGAACGGGGTACCCAACTAGTTGTAAATAACAGTTGTAAACAAGATTTACAATGTTGTTGAAGAAGATAACAAAACGCTGAGAAGTCCCATTAAACTTGGGAAATAGGAATTACAGAGTGCTACAACTTTTTGTTCTAAATATCTCGTACAAAAGATGTTCTAAAATGTTATAACTTAGAACCGATCTAATCTATTCAAAAGGAATTTGCTTGGAATATAATCCATAAAGAAGAAACTTATTTTCGAAAACTGAAACGGCTTGAGGGAAGAAAAAAAACGTGCAGAAATGCAAAATGCACGTACTTTTAAAATATATTTTTGAGAAGAAAGTCATGATACGTAGACTTTGGAGGGAAGGGGTCGTTTTTTCTCCATAAAAATTAATTGTGTCTCTCCTCTTTCAATCTTGTCCTGTTTGGCTCACCACCTGTCCCCCATCTTGTTTGTCCGACTATTACAACATTTTTGGGTTGTTTTAAAACAGAAAGGGAAAAAAGGAAGCGGGGGGGGGTGTTAGACATTTTGCACACCTCTGTTTATTCATCAGAAACAAATTAGAGACAATTACTGTGCAAAGTGCTCAACTGATGGCGTCATTTTTTAAAAAAGAGTTATAGTGCAGTCAAAAATTCGTTGCGCAACTTATTGTCAAATATTTACTCAACCATCGAACATAAAGTCTCCAGCTTTTGCTCAATGACTTGCATCAGTTTGTCTTAACAGATCAAGATTTTTTTAAAGACCTGCTATCTGTTTTCTAGAAAATTGCTCAATGAATACTATTTTAAAATCCCAGTGATTTTTAAAGGTTTACATCTGGGGCAATACATGACCCGTTTTGCTTTTAAAAACAAGTCAGTCCGCTTTCTTCTAATCACGACATTATGCTTATTGAACGTATGTATTGAGAACCTTTACTGTAAAAAAAAAAAAGTTTTCACTAAAAAATTAATTTCTTGAAAAATGTTTTGACACTATAAAGTGTCAATGGTGAGCTATGACGTTTGCCGTATGCACATGCAAAATGTGTGTGAGAAGCGGGAAGTGCTGTGAACAATACCGTTTTCCGTGTGACGGAGATTTATAGTATTTTATATAAATTTACGAAGAAAAATGTTTGAATCTAGCCTCAATAATAATTGTTGTGGAAAAACATGATTACCTTAAAACAAATTGATGTAAACTGCTGGGCAAAGTATGGGTGACATTGATTCTACCATTAAAGAGATATTGTAGGATAAGTTGCGCCACAAATTTTAACCCCACTATTTACACTCCTCTGTGTAAAAATAATATTTTTTCTTTTATTGTCTTCTTTTCGACAGACTGGCCCGAAATCCCCAGAGAGACCATCCGATCATTGTCCTCTATGCTCTTATTGGAAATGACGTTTGCAACGGGTGAGAATTGTTTTGCTATGTCTGAACTTATTTTGATTAGCTCATCATGGTGTCTGTGTTGTTATCAGCCACTGAACCGTGCAAGGGAACATAAACTATATTAAAAAACAAAATAAAGAAATGAGATGTTGATCCAAAGCTCACGCTCACGCTTACACATACTCTCACACACAAACACACACACGCACACACACACACACAGACACACACGCACACACACACACACACGCACACACACATACACACACACACACACTCACACGCACGCACACACAAACAAACAAGCATACAAGTATAATAATATGCATAATATTATCATACTTGAGAAATGAAAATTGCATTTACATAGCACATGTATGGTCTGGCAGTGTTTTGTATGACCAACGTATTGTATTTTTCTGCCTTTAAATGGTCGCTTTTAAGCACAACTGAGCCATCCCGGGAAATGCTATTTTGAGAAAATCGAAGGTAAAGTTTTTGGACCCTTGTTCAGTCTCTTTAAAGACGAGGAGAGTTTTCTCTATAACCAAATAAATATACACACCATGACCAATGAAACCAAACGTCTCCTATAGGTAGGGAAATGCCCACTTTTGGTGCAGGTCACGATTTCTGGAAACCCCCGAAATCTGGGTTAGCCTCGCTTGTCCTTAAAAGCGACCAAATAATAGTAGTATGACCAAAGACTTTAGTATGATGCTGTAAGTGACTGTGAGTGGCTACCTATTCCAGGTACCCTGACACAGTCGCTCACATGACGACCCCTCAGGCAATGTACGACAACACGGTGAACACGCTGGAACATCTGGTGAGTCTAGTAGATTGTGGGGGGGGGGGGTATCTTCAGTATCCTGGAATACTACTTACTTGAATTACTTGAATGTAGAACTGGGGTCTTAGGAAGACGGGGTGCTCCATGCTTCCTCACCCCTCTTCTTAAGGGTTCATTTCAGTGTGGGCAGGCTGATTGTCTCCATCATCAGCTGGTTGTTGTAGCGTCTGATGGGGTCACGCACCTGCTCCTCCTACCTTCACCAGGAATACTTTTTAGTAAATGTTTCTCTCCTCAATATTATCTGGACACGTAATTTGTAAAGACCTTTTTCTTCAAGAACTTTATATTGTAAACACTATCCAGTTCAATATACTAAAGACGATAGTATGTGTGTCTTGGTGTAGAAATCAGGTGCTCGTCAAAATAGTGAAGTCGAAGATATGGGCATTTTCCCACCCGTTTGACGGTTTTTATCGATTTTTCTTTTCTTCTCAGCTCACTTTCTGAGCGGATTTTATTGAAAAGCACCAAAAAAATGTAAATTTGTAGTTTGAGGAGATCGTCTTCAGTGCGTGAAACTGAAATGGCTCATAACAGGTTTCAGCTGCTGAAAAAGTAGTAATGTTATGTACAACAGGTCACAAATATATGTAAAATAAAACTATGGATACTAAAAAAATAATTAGTAGTCTACAATGTAAAGACAATAGGTGCCATTAACTTCAGTCATACATTTTTATCCCCTAACATAAACAAAAACGCCCTTTCCCCCTCCTCCCTTTCCACCCCTTTTCTTACTTACTTTACTTTTACTTTTTCCTCCTTTAAGCGTTGAGGGGAGATGCAGTTTTCTATGGTAGGCCAGCTCCGCCACTCTTTCAGTTGTGATATTATGTTTTCTCAGGGTTTCTTTGACACCCTCATCAATCCACCTTTTGCGTGGCCTTCCTCTTCCTTTATAGCCTGTGTGCCTGGTGTTGTAGGCTCTCGAGGCTGGCTGGCAAGGTGACCGAACCATTTTATACTCGGTCTTTCTATGAAATCCAAGCAGGACTCAGTGCCAATAGCTGCTCTTACTTCTTCATCAAAGCAACGCCTATACGATCACTCTCTTGGATTTTCTGCCCTGGCCATGCAGGTGTAAGGGGAAATGAAAAAGCCGACAGACTGGCTGGTGAGGCCACCTCAGTTGACAATATGGTTCAACCAGATAGCGTCGAGATCCTGAAATGTCTCTCTCGCCAGCTGATTGAGGAGGAAGATAGGGAGGCAGAGGCCAGTACCGCCGTGGAGAGGATGATGCTTTTGGGAATACAAAAAGGAAGCGGAAAATCTGGCATCCTTGCAGGAAAGAACAGAAGAACGTTCAACCAGATGTGCACGGGCACAATCAGTGGAAAGACCCTCAGCGACATTTTGGAGAGAGCAACAGAACATCAATGGACATGTCCGGAATGCAGGGATGTTGCTTCCTGAAACAATGAACAATGAACTTCTTCATTTCTCTGCTCCTTTCCTTGCCCCCCATTATTGAAATAAATTAAAATCGTCTTTCCCGCACGACGCCACGTCCACCCAAATATGAGGACCCCGGATGTACTTATTAGTTCAAGTACAATCCGAAATAGGGTGGAAGAGGGAAAGGGAGGGGAGGGGGACTAAAATTACTTTAATTGGGGGCAAACAGTGTGTCTGGAACTATATTTCTCGTGGATTAACACTCAGGAAGTATGTTAATCAGTACTGCTTTTCCATGTTGCGACTTGATAATTCTATTTTCCTTTGACAATCAATACACCCAGTTAGACAGGATGAGAACGAGATGTTACTTAATTTGATGTTACTGGTTGGATTTGTATGTATGGGAGAGTTTGGGCATTTCTCTGTTTTTTTATAGTTGTAGTTATAATAAAACTAATAAATGGAAGACACACGGTTTGACTGAGGTCTTTTGTGACACAATCATAACTATGACGATTTTATCCAACCACGTAACAGCATGCAACGCTGCCCAACAACAGTCACGTCATAATGATGGGTCTGGCTGACGCCCGCATTCTTTACAACAGTATGGGGCACCGGATACACCCGGTGGCCACCCACTGGGGCCACTTCACGTACGGCCAGTTCTACGACTTTATGAACTGCTTGCAGGTCAGATACAAGTAGTAGTAGATCCCCCCTTCTCTCTCTCTCTCTCTCTCTCTCTCTCTCTCTCTCTCTCTCTCTCTGTCTGTCTGTCTCTCTGTCTGTCTATCTGTCTCTCTCTCTCTCTCTCTCTGTCTCTCTCTTTCTCTCTCTCTCTCTCTCTCTCTCTCTCTCTTCACCCATCCCACCCCCCTCTCTCTCACAATCTGTTCAAAGTAGCCGCAGCAACAAATGCAAGATGAGGAAGGTAGAGCCATTTGAAAACCTGCTTTTATTTTGTTGAAAGAGTAATCTGGGTGGCTTTCGGCTATCGAAACCTGCTCATCTTTTATTTCCATGGTTACTTTACCAAATTCCTTTTCCACAACGTCATCAGTTCCGATTGCTCGGCGTACAGTACTATATGCAGTATTTCGGTTGATTTGCAACTGTTTAGTGAGCATTATGTAAATGTCACCTCACAGAAAGTCTCTCGTATAGGCCTTCCGGTATTCTCTATTAATCTTCAAGACTGACTTTTTGCATTATTTGATTTTTGGTCAGGCATGCTTAACATGATGATGTAGCTAAGAGACATATTTGAACTTTCATTG
>NW_004797613.1:398686-404528 GCF_000002075.1 Aplysia californica
TCTCTCTCTTTTTCTCTATCTTTTTCTCTCTCTGTATACACATGTTCCTAAATGCATCGTTTGTTATTATCTTGTCCAGGGCCACATGTTTTTTGTTCTTACAATTTAGATTTGTTGTTCATCATGAAATAAAATTCAATAGGGCCTTGACAATATTCAGTAACAGTAAGATATTTAAGAAGAATGATTTCATGGAAAGAGGGGAGGGGCAGAGAGAGGGGAGAAAGAGAGAGATTGAGAGCGAGAGAGAGAGTGAGAGTTGATAGATAGATAGAGAGAGAGAGAGAGACAGAGACAGAGACAGAGACAGAGAGTGAGACAGGGGTAGTGGGTGAGAGGTTGCTTTTGTGAAATACTTTTTAAACTTGCATTCTTTGTATTGTTTGTCCTTTTCGCTTTGCCAAACATCTTGATTTAGGATTCTTTTTATTATTTTTTTTAAAGACATTAATAGTAAATATATTCTCTTCTGAAATTGTTTGTAATGTTTGCTTGTACACATGTATCGCAATCTGTTTAATGGGTACACTGATTTTTACATAAAATAAAAAGGAAAAAAATAACCAACAGCAAAACTGCAGGTTATGTCTTTCATTATACTTTAACCTCTTCACTGATGTGTGGACGTATGTATTCCCTTGTGTTCCCCAAAACATGTTCATTGCTATTTTCTTAAATTGACCTCTAGAAGAAAGTTCAAGAAATGTAACTATCACATGTGCAGTTGCTTATTCTATAATAAGATGGCAGGTACTATGGGTTTAGTCGAATCTCTCTTGGATAAGCATTTTACATTACCGATACAAACGAAGATACACGTTTTAGCAATGAAGGGGTTAAATCGAAATTTGTTCTCTAGGTAACATACGTCGGGACATTGTCATACCTGTTTATTCCAAGTCCTATCATTCCTTTTTAATATTCTGATACCTTCAGTATCTGTGCGTGTGTGTGGGGTGTGTGTGTGTGTGTGTGTGTGTGTGTGTGTGTGTGTGTGTGTGTGTGTATGTATGTGTGTGTGTGTTTTCTAGAATTCTTTCAATATTATCATAATTTTACCTTGTTCCTTATACAGTTATAGGGACGCTTTTTAAATATTTGCTGCACTTAATGTATTTATGGATTGAATATTGATCATTTCGCTTTTTAAATATTTGCTGCACTTAATGTATTTATGGATTGAATATTGATCATTTCGGGTAGTCATGAAAAGTGGACTTACTAAATTTTGAATTTTAAGTCTAAACAATGTTGCTTCTGTAGATTTCACCCTGCTCTGGTTGGTTGACGACGAATGGCACTTTGCGAAACCTGACAGCCGAGGTAAATAGAGAGATGTGATTTCCTGTAATTTGATGCGGTGTGACGTGATGTGATGTGATGTGATGCGATGCGATGCGATGCGATGCGATGCGATACGATTGGATGTGATGTGATGTGGTGTGATGTGATGTGGTGTGATGTGATGTGATGTGATGTGATGTGATGTGATGTGATGTGATGTGATGTGATGTGATGTGATGTGATGTGATGCGATGCGATGTGATGTGATTTTATGTAATTTGGAGTGATGTGAGTTTTTGAAATTTAAAGCACAGCTGAAATAGCGGAAAATGAAACGAGGTGAACTTTTAGGTTATGGGTGAGGTGTGGAATGTAATTAAATAGAATGTGATATGATATGACATATAACAAACATAATTTGTTGTCGTGTAATGTTGTGTGGTATGGTGTAATGTCGCGGGATGGAATGTCATGAAGAGTCACATTATGATGCGCTCTTGTATGCCAAGTGATGTTTTGCCATTGGGTAACACAGGGATGATAGCCCCCGGGGCAGTGCCACTGACTGAAGTGTCTTTAGGCCATTCCCAAAGGGGGGGGGGGGACATTTCTCGTTGTAATGCACAGTAGAATTGTAAATGGGCTGATCCAACAATGTCATGCTCATAACTGTGTCTGAAGTACAACAGGGAACTGTTGCTTTTTATTCCTGACCCTTACTATCGTCATTTTCCGTTACTTCTTTTATATGTTTGTCACACTCTTGTGACCCGCTATTTCCGGGGTGCCTTGATAGTCGAAGCAGACTTCGTGGTGTTGAAGCTAGAGAGGTGAGCAGAGTAAGTCTAATTCCCTGTAAGGACTTCTCTGTTGATATCCACCCCTTGACGCTCATATTTTATATGACCTTAAGCAGTTGCGAGCGCCGTAATACCTCTACTAAAACAAACAAAGGGATGAGATGAGGGGAGAAATGGTGTATAGATGGAGTAAGATCAAACGACATGGCACACTTTGAGTAAAGTGTTCCTTTGTACTCTTTCCATTAAAAAAAAATGATATTTTAAAGTCATTGTACCGACGTTTGTGGTGTAGCGGTTTGGCGCTTTCATGTCGCAACCAGGAGATCCGAGTTCGAATCCCGAGTGGGGAGAATTTTTATCGGGTGTCTAGGTCTTTCTGCTGGGGTGTTGTTTTTCTCCCAGCCCGGGTTGGCTCTGATAGGCGGGGTTGAATCCCAACTCCTAAATCAATCAAAATTGTATCAATTGGGGCGTAAAAACGCCAACTTAAAAAAAATAAGTCGAAATATGGCAGTCACCTTGTTGAATTGGCTATTAACTATACTCGTGAAATAATTTAATTTAATTCCTACTTTGAGAAGGTATTTACTCGAATATCTTCGATTTTCTGTAGAATGATAATGTCCAACACAACACAGCACCAGTCGGTGGTGAAAGGCAAGGGCCAAAGCAGTCCACTTATAAGTTGATCCACATAACACCGGTTGAGGCTTAAAATATTTACGTTAAAATCCATCAGACCTGTCGAAAATTAGAGTTCAAATCTATGATATTACGTTTCAAGTCTGTTTTTGTTTCGTTAGTGTTTTACGGCGCTCACAACTGCATAAGGTCATAGGGTGCACATTAAACATTTTCAGTTTGGTAGGAATTAATTTTGAATTTTTGCCCAGGTGGCGGCCAAAGTCTACTCTTGTCGATTTTGGGAACACCAAGGGATTTTTTTACGTGCGCAACTTCCACACGAGACCTCCGAGGTTTTTTCACACTTATCCGAGGCTATGTGTAAGATCTTGCCTACCCTAAGATCAGGGGTGTGGCTAAAAGACAGCAGTAAAAAAATTTTTTAAAGGGGGGGGGGGTCAGAAAGTGGAGATGAAAGGAGACAAAACAATGTTTGAGAGCAGGAAAGGAGGTGAAAGGAGAACATTTTGAAGAATAAATTGTATTATAGCTGTACTGTTAGGTTTCGAACCTTGGGGACCTATTGAATGAGAGGCAAACACTGTACCTTTGCTCTAGACCACGAGAGCCCATAATCTGTCCGAGACTACCACCTTATGGTTGGAAAAAAAGTGGTCACCGTAAACAGTGTTTCTGTAAAATAATATAAAAAAATAAAATTATAAAGACATAAAATAAAAATAATGTTTTAATGAAGAAAAAAAAACCCCAGTATTTCTTTATGACAGTGTGATCATATTTTTTTAATGCAAAAAAGGAAGTGCAACTTGGTTGAGTGTTAAGGCAATTGTCTTGAACAGGTGGTCGTTACAGCTGGTCCTACTGTAGATCTATCTATTTATTTGTTTCAGAGAGCCGAAGAGCTGTCAGAAGCCCTGAGGAAGGTGTACAGAGATCACAAAAAGAGTTATTATAACTTTGACCTTCACTTCATCGAAAATCCTATGCCAAATGGTTAGTTAAATTTATGTCTTTCTGTCGCTCTTTTTTCCGAGAGATAGATAGGGGGGAGTGAGGGAGGGAGAGAGAGAGAGAGAGAGAGAGAGAGAGAGAGAGAGGGACGGTTAGATGGAAATCAAATTGTGACCTGGGTGGGTGGGGGGAGAGAATCAATCACGAGAAAAGTTTTAAAACTGACAAAGAACTTTTTGTTGCCCACGTGTAAGGGAACAAAGGAGGTGCATCGTTCCTCAGGTGAGCGTGCGTGGACAGAAGGAGGTGCCCCCTAGTCATGCTGTGTTCTGATTGGCTGGGCCGACCGTCAATCACGAGTTGACCTCGAGAAGGACCACTCATAGGGCACATGTCCAGCGGTTGTTGTTTTTTCAATCACGTAAGACTTAAGAACGATAACCCCTTACACACTTTCTTACGGAGCAGACGATTGGCTGACCGCTGTATTTCTCTCACTCGGGGGCTTCCTTTGTCTTGACCAAAGCGACGCGTCGGGGGGGAGGGGGGGGGGGGGATTTACTGCGGTTTTCCTTTGTCCACTCGACGGTGTGACATCACTTTCATCTCTTGTGGTTACAATTTCTCAAAAGTTTGTTCCGTAAATGTTACTGTTTTGTTTCACAACAGTTGGAATATTATTCCTATTCTTCAGCGCTGCTTGTGGGATTTTTCGTGGATCTCAGCGCTATTTGTGAGAAATATTTGTATCTGAATTGTTTACAGAGCGCACTGTGGTCACTTCCTGTAGGGACAGTTTCTCGAAAGTTTGAGTGAAGTCCTGTGTATTGTTTCACACCAATTGGACATTGTGCTTCAGCATTCGTGGTGTGAATTTTACCGGACTTAATTGTGCTTATTAGAGGTTCACTTTCCTTTGGTCAGTTACAGAGAGACCTCTTGTGAATTGTTTTACACACACACACACATTGGACTATAACACCTGTGGATTAACATTGCTTATGAGAATTTTCTTGAAATCCTTCGTTTTTGGGGGGCATTTATTTGCATTTGAAAAAAATCTACAGAGCGGCACGTCGTTTATATGTTGTGGGGATAATTTCTTAAAAGTTTGTGTGAACTACAGATTGTCCAAAATGGCGTGTGTTCGTCTGCCGAAGTTCGTTGAGAGTCACCGTCTGAGTACAGCGGAGGCTTTAGGTGTGAGAGAACTTCGTGTTCTGGGGAGGGGCGCGTCTTCAGAAGTCGTTCTGGCTGAAGAAAAGTCTAGCACAGAAGGCAGGAAGAAAGCTCTGAAAAAGATCGTGTACGACGAACAGGAAAGCCTAGGTGACAAAAATATAAAGAAATTGTCTGTCTTCCTCAACGAGGTAACCATCCTGAAAGAGCTGAGTCACCCAACCATCGTTGAACTACAGAGAGCTCTCAGCTGTGGAGAAGAACTAGCTCTCGTGTTGGAGCCACACAGTTCGGATCTAGCCAGTGCCCTATCTCGTGTCACAGACTCTGACGTCATTCGCTACTTCACACAGACCGTCAGCGCTTTGTCAACCTTTCTCCATCAGCGCCGAATTGTGCACGGTGACGTGAAGCCACAAAATGTACTCATTCATCACATTAGATTGTGTGACTTCGGTTTTGCTCGGAGACTGCCTGGGAACAAGAAAAGCTGCACCAGATGGTTTGGAACCCCAGCCTACCTGGGCCCGGAAATTATCAAAGGTCAACCTGTACAAGATGTATTTAAACTAGAGAGTTCCGCCCTCGGCAGGCTTCTGTTCTCACTGTTGTTCCGGGAAAGGGCGAAGATGAGGATGGATTATCTCCCTCTGATCCACAAGGACTCCACGATACCCGACACGATGAGGGAATGTGCACAACGTTTGCTGGAACCTTCACCGACAGAGCGTGCTGCGACCTGGGAGATAGATCAGCTCCTCACACAAACCTCCAATTGGGCTCCATCGAATTGACCTCAAATGTTCCCAATGTTTTTGGTTTTTTGGTGTAGTTTTTTTTTTGTGTAAGTGCAACTGCATGAGGTCGTATGAGCGCGCGGGACAGACCTAATACTTTTAGTTGGTAGGAAATTTTGAATTTTGCCCGGGTGGCGGCCGAAGCCTACTCTTATCGATTTTAGACCACCAAGGGATCTTTAA
>NW_004797613.1:404628-414261 GCF_000002075.1 Aplysia californica
TGATAATGATGATGATGATGATGATAATAATAATAATAATAATAATAATAATAATAGTAATAAAAATAATAATAATGTTGTTCTTGTTGTTGTTACTCGATCTCTAGTAACACATCTAATCTTCGACACTTATATGACCTATCTGTGTTATAAATACCGTAAAACTATTACCAAAGCTAAAACTAAAACAAAGAAGAATAAAGAAAAGGACAAACAAACAATTGAATAATTATATAATCGATCTGTTATAACAATTTTTAACTCATGTTTCAGATTGGCCAGGCACTACTTGCCAAAGTCCTCTGGAGGGAGTTTGAGACAAAACACCCAGAGATTCTGGGCCCGGTGAATCCAAACAACGAGGAGATTGGGAGACTGTTTGGTAATCAGGGAGGATATTGAGGGAATCGCCTCATGAAGCCACGATGGGGGGAGTCGAAGCAAGGGCCAACAATTTTGCATCGGAAGACGAGACTACATGCCCTTCTTTATCATGTGTCATTGACAAATAAACTCCTACACCCGTGTTGTTACTGTTAGGTTATATGCACGGTGCTTTTCAGCTCAAAGGACATGGGTTTGAGTCCCGCATGGGGCAGACACAATGTACTGCTTCTTTTTTTCTGCTGGATTGTAATTGTATCCTCACCGCAAATGTGTTGGTCTTGACAGACGGGGTGGGGAGGGTTGGGGTGGTAAAACAGCCTGCCTTGTAATTGGTCTGTTCTTAAAACGAACGTCTCGCGGGTGCTGTAAATTGAAAAACATTTCATTGTTCTTTGTTCGTTGTTCATTGTTTCAGGAAGCAACATCCCTGCATTCCGGACATATCCATTGAAGCTCCGTTGCTCTCTCCAAAATGTCACCGAGGGTCTTTCCACTGATTGCGTCGGTGCACATCTGGTTGAACGTTCCCCTGTTCTTTCCTGCCAGGATGCCAGATTTTCCGCTTCCTTTTTGTATTCCCAAAAACATCATCCTCTCCACAGCAGTACTGGCCTCTGCCTCCCTATCTTCCTCCTCAGTCAGCTGGCGAGAGAGACATTTCAGGATCTCGACCCTATCTGGTTGAAACGTATTGTCAACTAAGGTGGCCTCACCAGCCAGTCTGTCGGCTTTTTGCATTTGCCTTAACGCCTGCATGGCCAGGGCACAAAATCCATGTGAGCGACTGTATAGCGTTGCTTCGATAAGTTGAATCCAGTCTGTTCTCAGGAAACCTTTTTCGATCCTTCTGAGGGTACACTTGGAACCAGCGATGAGAACAACATGGGTTGTTGGGGGCGATCTTGGGTCATCCATTCAAGCGCTTTCGTGATGGCTTCAATTTCCATTCCCATACTTGATGTAGCCCTGCTGCAGGCTCCAGATGCACTTAGGATGATTTTTGAAAAACATTTGCAATCGTTGGGTAACTAACTTCGTAGAGGATAGAGAGAAGACGGCACGTACTTTCACTTTACTTTTCCGATCTAGCGGCCATCTGTGTTCTTGCCCTTCGGCTTGTCGATGCAGCAAAGAATTTACACATTTTTACGAGCTAACGGCACATAATTATATTTGAAAATACAGTCGAACTTATGCTAATTTGTCTGAAACCAAATTGCCTGTTGACCTACACAAACGACCACTTTCCACTCCCCCAAAAAAAAAAAAAATGCTCGTAGACCTACAACACAAATGACCACTCCCTTCCCCCCTTTTTTTTCTCCCTATATCATAATAAATACATGTAGTCCAGGACGACCACCTCTCAAAGATGAGCAGTTTTCTCCTCGACAGTGGGTTGTCATATTGCTCAGGGGTTCAACAGTACTCTGCTGTGGCTTCTTTGTTGCAGTTTGCCATTTTCTTTTCTCAGAAAACATGTCTAGTCACAGCTGAGTATCTCTGCAGAAGTTTTTCAGTAAGAGCGTGTCATCTTTGTAGGTTATCGCTATCTCACTGATCAGTCTTCCATGTGGGCTTTTGTCGACTATATGTACTGTTTATTCAAAGTGCGCATTTACAGTCTCTTCTCAGGCTGTTTCAACCCGAGCTGTACATTATTCAAAAATGTGTTACGTCATGGTGAAATCAAACGCTTGTCAAAATAATGAAATCGAAGAAACCGCATTTTCCCGTCCGTTGGGCATTTTTCATCGATTAAAAATAACCCAAAAAACGCAATGCCTCATAGGAGGCTGGCTTCCGACCCTGTCTGTGCCAGGGCCAACCTGGGCTGAGGGGTATATATATACAGCTATACAGCGTCCTTATAGAAAGATCGAAATAGTCGATAGACATTTCTCCCCAATCAGGAATTGAATTCGGATCTCCAGCGTGTGACAGCGTTGAGCGCCTAACCGCCAGACCACAGTGCCAGCCTCATCAACTTACCCGCTTGCTTTTATTCAAAGAATTATTGCTTCCTGTCGTTCTGAATCTGACTTCTTTTAACTCCGAGAGAACGGCCACCGTGCTCACCTCTCAGACGCTTGCATTTTCTGTTCGGGCAATCCTCCTATACTACATGTACAAGTATAAGATTGTATGCATGCCTACAAGTACAAGTACTAAGCTGTATGTTTGTGTATAATGGATGCTATAATGTATGTGGGTTCTTTTAATCCAATGTTTAATAAGCGCAGATGCCCAAATGACAGGATATAACTTTGCTTTTTAGTCCATGTTAAATATAACTCTATTAGCTAAATATCCCCATCAGTTTTCTGCCATTTGTTTCTTAGAGATGATATGTGAAGTAAGTATCGGCACGATAACGATCAAGTATTTTAATTTTAGGAGAAGTAAAAGTTGTATACACAAGCAGAACAAAAGCAGATAGAGGGAAAGAAAAGCACAACCTTTCTGTTTCGACATCTCTTTACTTTAAACTTTCGATAAGATAGAAAGAGACCTTTCCTTGCCTTTCCATTTACATGTAGGGCTGTCAATATGCGAACACAAAAGACAGGACGTAATAAGATAGTGCGCTATAAAAAACACACACAGGTGATAATCAAAGCATCGACTTCTTCTAGTATTAGCACCATTCACACTGACGCGAGCTGTGTCGGAAGAAACTTTAGTGATGTATTAGTATGTCACGTCTGGACTCAGTACAGGCGTTGGCGAAATGTGACAAACATGGGGTGGGTGGGATTAGACTGAAGCATGAGAAAATGCCGTGATGGGCTCTGTGGATACATGATGTATTATGTTATATTACTTTTACTAGTTACTGGTACATTGTATTACAGTAGGCCTACATCTTATTTAATATGACTTACTTATGACAGGCTTTTTCCCCTTCGTCTTTCACCATCAAGTTGATGGGCCTTAATTTAACATGGTGAGCAAAATCTTCTCTATATTTTCTGCTCTGCATCTTATCACTACTTTGTCTTTCACAACTGTATGTTGACCTCCAATGGCAGAAAATTTGTGTCAAGACCATGGAATCATTTCAAGAGTTTTTTTCTACATTACCATACTAAATACTATTCTGAATGTGTCTTTCAACTTGCTCAATATTCCCTGCAATATACCCACCTAATAAGCCTTAAATTGTCAGACCTGTCATGCTTTGAAGTTTCCCTCATTTCATACCAAACAAATTAATAAACAAATATATTCACAAGTTTTAAAATGTTTCAAGAACAGAATTATAATTTATATTATGCATCAGCTTTGTAACACTTCCATCATGGTAGATCATGTACATATTTCTTTTCATTTTTAAAAATTACTTTTACTACATTTTCTAGAAGTTCTATAATCTTTACCGTACCCGTCCCCAATATGTACATTTTCTCTTTACCA
Source organism: Aplysia californica (assembly GCF_000002075.1). Classification (NCBI taxonomy): domain Eukaryota; kingdom Metazoa; phylum Mollusca; class Gastropoda; order Aplysiida; family Aplysiidae; genus Aplysia; species Aplysia californica. Next base: position 408,433 of record NW_004797613.1, read on the forward strand.
ATTCTTGGACATCGCATCCCCTGTGACCAGAGAACAGAAAGAACTAACATTCCTATCGATGGTGTCAACAGCAAAATGGCCAAATTCAAAGAAGCATATTTTACTCAAGACTCAAAACTTTGATTTTATCTCTTTATTTCAATTACAAGTATTCAATGCTCTGTTAAGTGCATTTCCTTTGTCTTTGGAGTTACATTATATCACCACACAGTCAAGCTTTATGTTTCAAGATTAGAAATAGACCCCCAGGCGAATTTAAAACCCACATTTAGCCAAATTGCCCTCGACACTATCGATATTCAACCTCCAATTCATGCTGACAACATGAAGAGAAAGCAAATTCTTATGATTTTACAACAGGCCTGCCCCTGGGCTCGAAGTCTCTTCACGTTTTATAATATAATAAAGAGTTATAGTATAATTATTTATGTTTCTCTCCTGAACAGACTGTTTTCTCACATGTTGTGACTTCAAATGAATTCAGAAGATATGGAGTAACGGAAGTAGCATACAATGAGAAGTTCCTTTCTACTCAAGTCTCTTTGTGTCAACAGACTGCAATAAATTTGAATTTCAAAGGAACAAGATTCAGTTATCTTTTTATGGTAATTTTTGTTGAGTCATAATTAAGCTGCCAGATTTTTAAAACCACATGAAAAGAAGTAGAAAGCAAAGACCACATCAGAAAACCAATTAAGCACCATCAGGATCTCGGTCACTTATTCATCTGCAAAAAAAACACTATACCATGGTACTTCCTCCCACCCACATTAAACAGCACCATTTACTCCATGATAAGCGTGCGCGTGTGATAAGCAAGTAGATGTGTGTGCTTGGCGTGCATGTGTGTGCATGAGCGTGTGTGTGTATGTGTGTGTGTGTGTGTGTTGCGTGCGTGAATATTGTTTGTATATATGCATTTATGTAAAGCGCCTAGAGCCGTGTTTACACGGGAGTGGACGCTATAGAAATGATCTTCATTATTATTCCTATTATAATTGAAGATTTTCACCTTCTACAGCACAGCATTGGGCCGAAGGGGAACAGACCTACATGCAGCTGAATTAACAATAACAATGTGAAGAACTAATAACTCATTAAAACAGTGCTCTCCGATTCTCGATTTATGCCCTAAGCCAGGTACCCATTTCCACTACGGTACTAAGGTAAAGAGATAGTCAATATGTAAGGAGCCTCAATGGAGGAAACAATGTTGGATTCGAACCTTGTGACCTTGCCGCTTTGAGTCAAGCACCCACTGTGTCAAATACTCAACATAGCAGTAACTCTTAAATGAATTAATTCATTAACAGTTGTCTACAGCAAGTTGCAATGGTGGCCACCACATTTCACAAGACAGATCAGGATAACTTCAACATTTGATAAGAAGTAGAAGAAGAAAACCATACCAAAGCATCCACCAACAGCTCAGGCAAAAAAACAAAATGATGTAAATCTTCAATGGGATATATGCAGATACAGCCTTTCAACATTACCCTAGTACTCAATTTTAAAGTGATAGAAAATAATACACAAAAAGTATAAAGTACCAAAATCCGAAAGATCACCTCACAAAACATTTGATCACAGATAAAAAAAAGAAATTTTATTTCTTACATTTTCCACTAAATTTTCAATATACACACTACTCTAGAAATGAACAAAAAAATACTCGCATTCAAAGCATAAAAATTCCATAAACACAAACACACACACAATAGAACTTTCATTCTTTCCTTTGACATTGAAAGATCCACATCTGTCCGTCATTCTTGCACAGACTTTCACATCATGCTGCTTCATCGAGTCTTCCTACTTAAATTGCTCACAGCTGGCAAAGATTTCTTGAACTTTGACATTGTGCATTCAGTACATGAAAACATAATTTTCAATATTTTACTAAAAAGTCTTTCAAACACAAGACAACTAACTTGGGTCCTCTCAATTAAAACATAATCACTCCCCTCTTTCACCCTGGTATTGCATCAAGAAGCCACCAAGAAAGACCTCTCCACCTGCCTCTGTTCTGGGGGATCTTCTTAACCCTTCGTCGCCTTACGCTGTACCTGGTATGTCATGTAAATGCATAATTTTTAGCGCTGTGCCGTACCATGAACGTCACGGAAGTTGGCAAAATTTGCCGCTCCGGGTTGCCTGTATGACATTACATATACGCCACGCTAATAACCTGGCTCTAATTCTTCTGTACGGAGTTTTAGCCACAAGAGCTGCGTAGATTCGTATTCGGGGATAAAAGACTCGCACATCTGTACCAACTTTGCTGGTATTTTTTTTCTGCTGGGCTTACAAGTGATCGAGGAACAGACCTAGGCTTGTGGGCGGCCGCATGCTCTCATAAAACGTAAACATCGAAATGACTTTAAAAAGGCAAATAAATTCACTTTTTGACTTAGATCTGCAGGTTATTCGAAATTATGAGTAAGATGAGACGAAAAGGGGTATAAGTATAAGAAAAGTGAGAATTGGGTACAATTGAAGACCCGGTGTCTGAAATACGTCATGAGTGCCTTAGATCTAGACCGGGCGTCCATTAACATTAAGACATTAGGCTGCTGTCCTGAGTAACGAGCTCACCTGAAAATCAGTGCTGACAGTAGGAACATATACCCCCGGGCAACGAAAGGGCTAATCAAAACATACATAAACAAATCTATAGCCGCTGCCTTGTGGAGACCTGGTCCGCTATCGGGTGAATCCTATTTGAAGTTGAATTTGACCTGTACCAAGTACTTCATAAGGACCTGCTGTGTGTTGTACACAATAAACTCGTTGTAGTTGAGAGTGTAGCCGGAAGGGTTCACCACACCCGTGTCCTTGGCTTTCCCAAGTGGCACAGTCACACCATCGGCTCTGGGGGGGGGGGGGGGGGGGCAGAGAGAAACAGAGAAATATAATAGAGCAAGGAACAAACAGTTTGCTGTTCTGTTCTTGTGGCTTCTATACTTTTTTATAGGCCCCATACTGCCTGCTATTGAAAAGGAATGAGATTACCAATAATAACTATCCATTTGAGGCCTGATCCCCAGAGCGTACAGGACTCATGCACCTGAACTACCTTGGGATGACTGTTTGATATATAAACCACCATATGCTCAGGCCTGCATTCCTTGCACAGATGGGCAAAGGAAACATACACCCATACGTGCGCTAGAGTCCCTGATATCAAATCATTAAAGTGAAGCAAACCACGAGACACAATATTTGTCATCAAGAAGGAGTCACATTTTCTTCCTCCTCAGGAAAACAGGATGGTAGGAAATACTCCTGGAACAAAATTCAAACCTCAAATTTTCAAGACTAGATCACAACCACAGTAGCTAGACAAGAGGTCCGTACTTGTGAGAAGACAGGATTACCACACATAGGGTCAGCGGCAGTCAGCAGTGACATTTTAACAAGAACAATTTTATAATTAGTTCTTTTGAGGACGCAAATTCTTTTGTATTTCATCACCCAGCTGTTCAAAAGTATTAATCCCAAAATTTGGACTTTTTTTGCTTTAAATTTCAGTCTCTTAATCTGTGGCATCAGTTGCATTAGCTCAAATAATATTTTGCCCAAATTCAAATTCTAAATCATGTTGAAAACAGCAAGAAAAGATAGTTAAAGTACATAAAAAAAAACATTTTTCTCAACACAGCAGTTTTTTCTCTCTCCTGAAAAATTCTACTTTCTGGACTTAAGACATCTTAAGAGATTGTCAACAATTTATGAAATTCACTTCTTTCCTATTTTCCTATCTCTTCCCCTGCTGTAGCTTCAGGTCAAATAATCTCCAAAACAATCTACACATTGGTCCAGTAACTGCTTTAGACCACAACAGCACTTACAAAGACATAGAAGCAGCAGGATCTGGGGCTACCCTGCCGAGGCCGCACACACTGTTCTTCCCGTTAGGGAGCTTGGCTGCGTTGTAGTCTGCGGCCAGTTTGTCCTCTGTGGTACCCAGAGACACCTGGTGAACACAGAAATACAGTCCAGAGTTTGTTTTAGGTTTTTTTGTTTTTTGTTTTTATTTTAGTAGAGGTTTTAAGGCGCTTGCAACTGCATAAGGTCACAAGAGCGCCAAGGGATGGATGTCAACAGAGAAATCCTTACAGGGAATTGGGCTTACTCTGCTCACCTCTCTAGCTTCAACAGCACAAAGTCTGCTTCGACTATCAAGACACACCGGAAATAGCGGGTCTTAAGAGTGTGACAAACATGCGAAAGAAATAGAGGAAAATGACGATCGTAAGGATTAGGAAAGAAAAAGCAGTAGTTCCCTTTTGCAGTTCAGGCACAGTTATTAGCACGACATTGATGAATCAGCCCATTTACAAGTTACATTTCTACTGTGCATAAGAACATATCAATGTCTCCCATTTGGGAATGGCCTAAAGACACTTCAGTCAGTAGCACCGCCCCGGGGGTTTTGTTTTAGTTTAACTAACAGTTTTTATGACACACGCAACACAATTAGGTCATATAGTATATAGTGACCAAGATAAGAGGAGTTACAAGAGAGAAACAAACACTAAAAAGAAGGAGGAGAGATAAGAACAACAGATGTTTGATAGGAAAAAAGGAGTAAACCACATCGGAGCACCTACCAACCACCCACAGTTCCGAGTTCATGAATTTATGTTAAAAAAAAACCAGACCACCCCAAAGACACAACTTTTCAGCAATGAGGTGTTGAGGTATGTACGTGCCAGTAAGACATATGCCAAGCTTAACTCTTTCAACCCTTGTCCCCTGTCAGTGCTTCCAACAGCTGAAGCAGAAAAATAAGGAAAATTCTGCTGTGGGTCTGGGTCTGGGGGCCACATTGGCCCCCAGCAGGGTCCAGGGACAGCGCCCCGGTGAGGGTTCAGGCCGCAGCACTTATTACGTTCACGTGCCGTAGTATCTCCACATTGACAATTTCTCTAGATCTAGACAAATTTGCAAAAAAAGTTTCTTTCTGACAGGAACTTTCTGTCTAAAATCACAAGTCAATTTACTCGATCAACGCGCTGATTTTCCAGCCGCTGCAACAATCCGAAGAAAGACAGAAAGAATGAATGAATGATGGAAAGGAGAAAATTGGCACAGTTCGCCAGATATTGATCAATCTGCAGGTAAAGATGAACTGACAACCAACGTGGAATAATGGTCACTTGCAGGAAATCTCAATCTGGCAGGTTTCAGCAACATTAACTTATTGCCGAGAAAATTACCGTAAATATCCTTAACTTATACAAGACTATACAAAGGCCAGTACGGATCCTTTGCTATGGAATTTCAGTAGTCCTACGCTGTCGCACTTTTTTACGGAAGGAGTAGATGGGGGAGTAAGGACAGAACTGGCAGAAAGTACGAATTTCCGTAAAAATACAGAAGATGGGAAGCACTGCCTGTGTCAAAATGACCCCAAATACACCCACCTAAAAAACTAGAAACAACATTGAAAAATACAAATACAGGTAGTTATTTCACTTACATCACACAGCAACAGCAATCCGATATTTTTACTCTTGGTAGCAAAACAGTAGTTGGCACTTTTACTGGACATGTCAGCAAAGTACACACCCTTCCCGAACTGAGGAAAAAACCCCCCCAAAAAACATATATATAGTACAGTTAGGCAAAATGCAATCAACGAAGTGCATCACAACCAGCAAAACTAAAGTGTCAACCTTACAGAGTTGCTGATAAAATAAAGTGTCATGTTTTCTGAATCCAAAGATGTTATACACCCTTGTAGAAAGTATGTTTGTGTTGCATCTTGGTGAAATCAAGTGTTCATCAAAATAAGGAAATAAAAGAAATCAACATCCCCCCCCC
>NW_004797613.1:414361-442007 GCF_000002075.1 Aplysia californica
CCTCCATTCGGCAATTTTTATAGATTTTTTTGTTTGGGACTCAACACCTTTTAAATCCATACACTACATTCCTGCATGGATTTTACAGGAAAAAAAAAATTGATCAAGGACACAAAAATGCAAATTAGCACTTTCCAAGAACACTACAACTTTGGAAGTCACTAAACTTTGCCTGCCATTTCCTCGCTTCATTTGCATGTATCTCTTCTATTCAACATTATGTAGATGGGTATTTTTTAAAACCAAACGCAAGGGTAATGAACAGGTTTTAAGATTACACCAATAACCTCCTGTGCTCAATCCATCTATTCTGAGTGCCTGGTGAAAGGTACTGGATGAAGAATTATATCTTATTGCACACTCAGGTACAAAAATCATTTCTGAACAACTTGCTTTAAAAAATTTTTTAAAATAACTTCAATATTTCATGAGAGCTGGTTAATATTGTTAGGTAGGAATCAGAAACAAAATTTTCTATGATCAATCAGCCGGTCACGTTGTTTGTATTGAAAACTGTCGACAACACACCTACTACAGAAAGTGTAGTAACTTTACAAAGCAGTTTAAGACAATTAAATAGTGTCATTAAAATGTTTTTACAGCAAATTCACTGTGGATACAACTAACTTACAAACACAGCATTGCTGGGACACATTAACACCCACCCAGCATGTCCTATTTATTATTATTATAGTAGAGAGTTTTACGGCGCTCGCAACAGCATAAGGGTCATATGAGCGCCAAGGGGTGGGTGTCAACAGAGAAGTCTTTACAGGGAATCAGACTTAGACTGCTCACCTCTCTAGCTTCAAAAGCACAAGGTCTGCTTCGACTATCAAGGCACCCCGGAAATAGCAGGTCACAAGAGAGTGACAAACATACAAAAGAAGTAGAGGAAAATGACAATAGTAAGGATCAGGAAAGAAAAAGCAGCAGTTCCCTGTTGCAGACCAGGCACAGTTATGAGCGTGACATGAGTCAGCCCATTTACTAGGTACCACAAACCCCCGCCTCTGCGCAGTTGAAAGCGTGTAGGATGCTCGAAATTTGGTCATTTTTAATCAACCATAACTTTTCTCCTTTGACACCAATCTTCACCCCGTTTTGAACTAAGTTCAACTATTGTTTTTAGCTAAAAATCAAACTATTGAGGACAGCACGGAACGAGATATTGTATAGTAAGCTATCTAAAAAGGTCACCAAAATGCACGGGAATGCGTTTTTCGCTTCCATTTTCATGCCGGCCACGGCGACAAAAATTTAGGGTGCTTCATAAAAAGCCTTCGCGCTAAGCGGATATAACTGCTATCGTCATGAAACAAAAAGTGCAAGAACGACCTTTGAATAAAGCTTTCACCCGGTACCAAGCGCTTGTTGCTAAAGTTAGTTGTTGACCCAGAAATATCAGTAGTTTTGGAACCTATTTTTAGAATGGAAATCTCCAAGTCTGACCAGTGATTGGTCGAAAGAACCCTGGACTACTCAAAAGTAGAACATGTCAAGGGAATCGTGTGCAAAAATGACTACGATTGGTCTGGCAGCCGATTAGCGCCGCTTGTTTTTATAAACACACATGTTGGCCCCATCTCTGGCGACGCGCTTGATTCGGCAATGGGGAAGAATTATCTACGTGCACCTATTTTCGATTACGCTCTATTCACGTACATAAGTGCAAATCAAGGGCTGCATTGTGCTTCCAATCATGAATAGGGATATTCTGGAGATGTGCGGTAAGTTGATTTTGTTAATTAGATTTTTATAGTGTTACATAGTTTTTCATAAAGTCATCAACCTTTGTCTGACCTAGATCTAGGGCTTGAAGCCGAGATCGCAAACATGCGAACGGGTGGTCTCATTCAGAGCGTCCTGTAATTAATTCAGTACCCAGTATTGTTGTAAATCTGGTTTGGATAGAAAGATAAGAAGCTTAAATTTCTAGAAAATATGGTGAAATCTAAATCAATTTGTTTTTAGTCATTAAAAATTAGTGTTATTTTCTGGTCATGTGACCATTTCATTCTATCAATGATTCCGTAATGGTGGCCTCTTCTTAAAGATCATAACAAGCTCGATGAACTCGTCTGTGAAGGGGGTGCCACTGGCATTTGTTCATTGATGAATGAATATATTCTCTTGAATATCGCGAATATCTGACAGTCTTTGATAACTAATTCATTTAATTGTTTTCTTTTAGCCAATATATCTATTTAGACTTATGAAACAAGTACCGGCACCAATTGAATTAGACTTTTATAGGCTGGTTTACTGCTGAAAATGGACTCTCCTACTCGAGAGCTTCATTCATAATAATTCGTGATTATCAAATAAGTTGGTACCTTTTAGAATTGCTAGATCTATTCCTGAATAGACCCAATTTTTTTAGATTAATGAGCCATGGGGAATTTGAGCTTTGTTGCAGATCTAACTTGTGTCTCCTCCACCATCTCCCCAATTGTCCTGGCCCTTGATTTGAAAATGGGCTCTGCCCGTGCGGGAGCTTCTGCCCAATTTTATATTTTGGGGAAAAATCATCGTTTTGAAACGAAAATGGGCTCTGCCTGAGCGGGAGCTTCTGCCCAATTTTATATTTTTGAAAAAAAATTGTTTGGAGATTCTTTCCAATTAAAAAAAAAGTAATTAGAATTGAGGAGTTTTTGTGTGTGTTTGTGTATCTGATCTGTCATTGTTGAAAATTTACTTTATTAATGCCTCATTTTATCACAGATTAGATTGCAGAAATGGATTCCTGGCCTAAAAACACATAGGAGTAGAGCTTTGTGGGGTCTTTCTTGTTGTTCTATAGAAGTTATAGAAGATTTTGTTGAAATTATGCTGAATAATTTCTTATTTTTTCTGTTATCTAACCTCAAATCATTGTAATGCTTCATGTTATCACAGAAGTGATAACAGAAATGGATTCCTGGTCCAAAAGTACATTGGCATGGAAAGTTTCAGACGTTTACCATGATTTTTGGTGATTTTATTCTGAAAAGTGTTCAGGCCAAGTGTACCGTGTTGAGATTTTCTGTTTATAACGCAAAATTGGCAGATTTCCCATTTTTGTGGTTCCATAACAGATTAAATTGAAGTGCCAGAACTCTGAAAATAAATTGGGCTAGGAATTTGCATTACTGTGAATATGTTTTGTAAGTTTCATTTCTTTTCAGCAATCACTTTCCATTTTATTGATGTCTGAAATCAGTCTTTTTTGCATTTTTGAATTAACATTATGCATCAAGGAGTAATTATTATCCAATTTTAAGTCTCGGTGTTTGCTTTAATTAAACTCTGATTGTCCTCATCTTGGTATTATGCATACTTTACACTGGCACCTGTTGAAACAAATGATAACGCACACTTTATGTACCTCAATAAATTTTCCGTGAACTCACAAAATCGCACTTTTTTGCGTGATTTTAAAGTTGCCAAAAATTTACGACGTCCACAAATTTCAAACGCATGTCATTTTTTTATTTATTGTCCGATTTCTATAATTCAAACACCGAAGTTCATGGTTTGTATAGTTCTTTATGATGCAACAAACATATATTTGATCAAAGCACTTTGAAATTTGGGTTTGTGGTACCTACATTTACAATTCTACTATGCTTGAACGAGAAATGTCCCCCCTTTTGGGAATGGCCTAAAAACACTAGTCAGTGGCACTGCCCCGGGGGGATACCAGCATGTCCACTGACAGGACAAGCACACATACCATGTAGCCTGTGACGGGGGCCTCTGGGGGAGCAATCCGAAGACCTTGACCCAAAATTCCAGCCCAGTTTGTGAGCCGAGAGCCATGCCAAAGCAACATCCTGAATACGGAGGAGAACATTTCAAAATCCAACACACAATATCTGACTGAAACATTATGCTCTCCTTTTCTGTTTTGCACACAATCGAGATAAAAAGTTTGGGCCAAAGCTCTTTCAAATTTACAGAATAAAGAAAGTAAAAGAGGATGAGGCAAAGAAAACATCACTTTGTCTATCTTTCTGGAATTATTTTTGCTAAAGCCATTGAAATGGGCCCAACGCTTGGCACATTTACAGTGTGTTTCTAGCTGCATGCACCCTTAAAATTCAGTTTTAGTAAAGTTGTGTGTACTTGCATCACAATAAGGTCAATAAAGTGCCTAAGACTAGAGGTGTCACAAGAGATTTACAAGCACAAAAAAGGAGGAGAGATAAGGATATTTCTTTAAAGATGGATGTTAGATAGGAAAGAAGGAGCAACCACACCAGAGAACCCACTATCTACCCACATAACATTTGGAGAATTTGAAAAAGGTGTGCAGCACAGAGGAAATGTGACCCTTGGTGCAAAATTGTCATTGTTGTTGAAATGCAGTGACCTCTGTAGAGTAAACCATTTAAAGTTGTGTACTTTCAAGCAAAGCTGGTGTTATTTTTTACAATCAACAAAGAGAAGATGTCAGGAACAGCTTCGATTTTAGCAGGGCAAAAAATATTCCTGAAGGTCAACAGCATTTCAAACCTATGAGCAAATTCCCAGTACATTTATTCAAAAGATAATTGAGGTGTAACAGTGCAAACAAAGGCACAAGGAAGTAAACAGACAAATAGACAGTCACATCTTGCTATCTCTTTATTCATTGCAAGTGGCGCAAGAACAGCCGCTTCTCACCTACAACAGATTAGAAATGAAAATAAAGGTACTCGCAAGAAAACAACAAAGCATGCCACATCAGAACACCTACAAACCCTCATTGACCTGGATGAGTTTGTTGAACTCCACTGACCTGTTGCCAAAATCCTGGAACTGCGAGGCCTCCCCATCCTTCTGGCACTCGTAGACGTCTAGTAACTCCATCTTGTACATGTTGTGTGTTGCTGCATGTGTCTGCTGTAGGTACTTGTTGATCCACTGTGGGAGGAACATTGGGGGAAGGGGGGGGGGGGGGGGGGAGAGGATATATAAGGAGAATAGAGAGAGAGAGGGAGGAAGGGGAAGAGGTGGGGAGGGGGGAGGTTGAGGGTTGAGATGCATTTGAGATGAATTTACCAGTGAGTCAGCAAAGAAAAGACAGCTTCACTTTACTAAGAACACTGATCAGAAATTCACATCTGGGAAGTCCTGAAGCCTAAAGCCACTGGTTCTCACTTGCTGCTTGCACTCCACACAACACACAACACCCACAAGCATGTGCACAGAATATTAAATAGCTTTAAAGAACAAAGCCCAAAAAATGTATCTATCTTTTATTCCCTTAGGCATCAGTATCACCAGTGGGGGTCGAACACGTATTTACGGGTCATCACGGTGGAATCATCTGCTTGTCAAATTCAAAATCAACATTTTCTTACTGATCGATTGCTACACAAATCTGTCTGGATTGTCCTTTTTGTTGTGATCACACCAAGTAAATCCAGTCTGTCCAGTTAACTCGGATGTGATCCTATATGGGGCAAGTATTGTACCTACTCATCGAGATTTACCACGTAGATGTGTGATCACATTCACAAGAGTGAGTGATCTGTGACACAATGATAAAAAATCCCCCCCCCCCCCTCCCCCCTTGGAGGATCAGCTGCGCTTGCTGCGTTTCTTATTCTGTAAATTATTATCTGAAATACGGGATCTTAGCAAAATGTAGTTTTTCAGAATGGGATATAAGGGGTGTCTTGTACAAAATAAAAATTCTGTTTTCTTAAAACAACAGGATTATAAAGCAAACCAGGATCGAAGCAGTGGGATCTAAGGTGGAGACTACTGTATCTTTATTAGTTTCACGTTTCTCTTTTGAAAATGCAGCATGCAAGTGCAATAATAATGGTAAAAACATCCTCCCAGAAACATTGTTTATAGTTTTTATAATGACGACTCACCTTGAATTCGTCTGCACCATGATCCAAGGCCTTAAGTTCACATTTGAGCTGATGATAATGTCTGTCCACCGGGTTCTCGGACTTATCCCCACCTTGCAGCATCTTGATGGCAATCTCAATATCCTCAAGAGCCTGCACAGAAGTAGGAAATAAATATGAACAAATCTTTAATGAATATCAGAAGTGGAGCTGAGAAAGTCTCAAAGAGTTGGTACTGGTCACACGTCAGGGTCAGGAACAGGTCACGATAACTAATAACAACATTGAAAACTAGGAGCAGATTGCCCCAGACCACCCACCTACTACCTGCAAATAGAGGGAGACAAATTATGATCCACGTCTTTTACAATACAACTTATAACACTTTAAATTTGTCATTGCGGAGTTCTAAGGATCAAATTTTTAGCTTGTCCTGTTATCTTTTTTAGACCCTAGCAGGTTTTTTGTTTAGTTTTAGTAGAGGATTTACGGCGCTCGCAAATGCATAAGGTCATATGAGCGCCAACTAGCAGGTTTGTATTCTAATTCATTCACTTAGCTCCCTTTTGTCTTCAACATTATAGAGAAAACAGCGCAGCAATTACATATGAATAAAAGAGAGCACAAGAGGACAGAAGAACTAAGTTAGTAATGACAAATTTTTCTTCAAAAGCAGGAAATAGGTGAAAGTGGATGATAATTTATAACCAATACACTCCATGACAATACCCATTATCAGTGGTCGCAGGAAACTACATTGTGTTGTGACTTCACAAAGTGAAAAAATTACTATCATACCTCCAACAGCTCCAGCTTTTTCTTCACCATTTGTGGAGTCCGGATAAGAGGTGGCGTCTGCATTCTAAAAGGAAAGAAAAATATTAAATCTAAAAGAAAAGAAAGCATTTACGAAGGTAGGTTTCATGATTCATGGTATACATTTTAAGTTCCCTCACGCAGCTTTGAAATAAAGTCTGGGACTAAAAGTTTTATATGAAGAAGGTTGGTGTCAATACGTGGGAGAGAGCGTGGGTGTGCATTCATGCATGGATGTACATCTGCAAGAGAGTATGTATATACATGAGAATGAACTTCAAAACGCAGTTGCAGAAGTGTGGACACACATGTCCTGTTTACAGTACTGCAGATTTACCAAGTTTCCATCTGCTTACAGCTGGTGTCCACTTGAAGCAACATGCAAGGAACAAAAGTTATCTTATCTTGCTCATGGTCACAGAGGTATACCTTCTTCATCCCAGCTTTTGAAAATTCAAAATTAGCTAATAAAAGTCTTCCTTTGTCAAAATCATTCCACTGTTATAATACCTCAAGAAGGTGCCTTGGATCTATATGTAGACATTTAATCCTGTGAAGTCCAACCACTGACTCCAACAATACATATACTTCCCAACCAAAGCTACATAATCTCACTCTCGTTACAAAAAAAAAAACAAGCAGCAGTGGCAATGCAACCTCCCATATAATATTTTAGAATACAGTAATGGCTATAAATGCTAAACCTATGACAAATCATAATGGTTCTCTAAGATGAAAAATGACAAAAAAGATTTCCCCATCCTAATGAACAAAACACAAAAGAAACCTTTCAAGGAAAGTAAAAGTGAGAAGCATGTCAAGCACAACTCACCCAAATTCATGTGGAATCCTGGTGTAGAACTCACTGCAGGCCTCAGCCAGATTGCGTCCAGTGTCATTCTTCTCAAGTAAACTCTCTATCTCCTTCAGCGCTGTGTATCCAGCTTTTATCTGGTCTTTTGTCAACTTACCTGACACCAGAATGAAAAATGATAGCATCAAAGTTTGAATAACTTTTGCCGATGTCTCAATTAGGTAAAATACACTAGATATTTAAAAACAAGCTCTCTGAGAGAATCTGTTTGCTGATTTCTAGGTGAGTCAAAGAGCAGTGTATATTATAATGAAGCACTTTTTTTATAGTGTCAGTCATGAAGTAGTCAACAAGAGAAAAGTTGGTTTGGATATTAGTATATTGTATGTGTTTGATACCCCTGGAAAAATTGTGAGGTAATTTAAGAAGAGGGACCATACCAGTTTTAATGCCTATCTGAAATGTGGCATATTCAAGAGGGTGAAGCAAATGGAGAAAGAAAAATTGGTAGACCAACAGGCAGCCCTATAGGTGCAATCAGAGACGAGGCAATCACCCAGGGGCTTGTTGTGACAAAATAGAAAGAAGCGGCAAAGGTCAGACAGGACAGCTTTCTACCTCGAGTACCTGACAGAACAGGGAGAGAGTAAGTAAGTGGGTGAAGAGCCATAAAAAATACTTTCCTGAGTTGAGAATTACATTGTCAGAGGTTCAAACTTGGGTAACTTATAGCACGATACCAGCTGAGATATTGATGAACCCAAAGCTTATTTCAAAAGAGAGGAAATTTATTCTTTGATTCTGTCTCATAAAACATAATTTCAGAGCTTTTCTAGGGCATTTCTTTCATTTCCAGAGTAAAATTGTAGCTGCAATTGACATAGATGGGGATAATGAATGACAATAAGATTCAGAAAACCTTTTTAATGATCACCTGAGGAACAGAGGCAGCAACATTACCTACCCAGAGGAGCCTTTTTGGCATCATATTTCATCTCCACCACAGCATCCTCCATGGACTTGACATTACAGATCAGATTGACCAAATCCTGTGGCATGACAAAGAGCATACAAAAGTGCCTCTCCAAAGCGTACACAGAAAACAGTATGCAAATAATAATTAAAAAGCAATGCCACTTTTGCTCCCCCATCAACACAGTTGAGGTCAGTTCAGGGACTGGCTGCTTCAACCTGTCTGTCAACACCTACTGTGCATATGAAGCATATTACACTCTAGTACAAAGGTGGAGAAACACCTTGTTAGGAAAGGGTGGGTTGAATATACATTTACAAGAGAGAAAGAGATAGAGACAGAGAGAGAGAGAGAGAGAGGGGGGGGGGAGGGAGAGAGAGAAAGAGAGAGAGAGAGAGAGACAGAGACAGAGACAGAGAGGCAGAGAGACAGAGAGACAGAGAAACAGAGATAGAGACTCAAATCACAAATCTTGATGCAAGCTAAAAAAAACGTAACCATTTTACGACAGGTGCCATTAGAGCACTGCTGTATGTCTCAGGGACCAGGATGATCCGTTACAATGAGTAAGCAGGTCAAGTGAGGTATTGTGAAGAATGTGAGCCTTACAAAAGAGGGGATAAGCCACTTCCACTCATTTACTGAGCTCCCATCTTGTGAAGCCTTAAGCTGTCCTAAGGAGAGGAATCCATGAGGGTAGGTCTTGTCCGCATGGAACTGAACAATCTGTCCGACTTCTGCTACTGCTTAACACTTTGCCATCACAAAGCTCATAATATAGTAAAAACTCTTGCCACTCTTGAAGAAAATCCAAAGAAACTGGGTGGTAAGGATCGCCAATCTGCGAGATGATGCGGCAAAGTCTTAAGGTCATCCACAAGGGAGAATAAGTTTTCTCACTGTCAAATAAGGAATAAAACTTGGCCTGACTGGACGGCTTAGTTCTTTAAAAACAGGACATTGACATAACTGCAAATAGTTTCGAACAGTTTTACGTAGAATTTAACAATACTCTGGTAGCCTCCACAGACCATTACAGTTTCCACAAGGAACTAACCTGTAATTTTTTCTCCAGTTTTGAGTCCGGAGTTTTTACATCCTCTTCCTCTCCAGTCTTGATAGAAGCATCAACCTGATCTTCAGTTTTCTGCAGTGAAAAGTACAAAGATGGAAGATAGCAGATGAAACAATATGACAATATAAGCTGAAGCGTTCTACAAACAGGTTCATTTGATGATGGTGTATATTGATTGACAAGATAATCGTTAAGAAATCTATAAGAAGTATCAGTTAGTAGACATAAAAGAATTATTTTCTTCTTTTCTTTCCTCTTCTTCTCAGCAGTTTTGACTTGGTAGTAACAATTATGTTTAAGTTAGAAAAGAAAAAAGAACTGTTTGGTACTACTGTATTCGGGGTTTTTTAAATAATAAATCAGAAAAAATTTTTATCAGTTTGAATTTGTACAAGTCTGTCAGATCAGAATGACTTACATCATCTGTACTGTAGTCCATTTTGAGCAGATCGTATTTCCCAGGATGTTTCACAAAGTTGTCCCTCAAAGCCCAATCATTGGCTGTCTTGTCTCTAAACCTGTTGAACAGTTGAGTTCTTAATATCAAGCCTGTATAAACGTAACGACTTGACTTTCAACCAATCTACAAAATACTGCATCCCTAAATATCAGAGTCCTAGTTCTACACAGTTCTGCTCCTGAGGGAACATGTTTCCCTACACCACACAAGACGCCTTCAGCAGATTTCGATGACCATGTCAAAAAGATATGATGGTGCAATGTTGTTGACGCACTTAAAACAAAGAACAATAATTTTGTACTGTATTCGTGCTTTCAACGGGAGCCAATGTAATTGAATTAGCATTGGCGTTACATGTTCTTTGATAGATTTCTTTAAAATTATGCCAGCAGCTTGGTCCTGGAGTCGCTATAACCTATTTAACGTTTCAGTGGGAAAGTTTCCAAACAAAAAATTGTAGTAGTCTAGACCTGAAAGGTCAAAAGAAGAGATGAGGGTTTTGATAGATAAACACTAAGATATGCTGACATATGTCCTATTCTGGGGAGTTTAAAATAAATGACTTTACATAGATGGTTTATATGATGATGCATAGATAGTTTGCAGTCAATAAACGCCTAGATTTTTCACTTTATCAATGAAAAAGATGTTATCATTCCCAAATACATATATGGTCAAAATTGCAAAGCAATATCCCTGGTTTCGCATTGCAAAACAGAACTTCAATCTTATCATCCTTCATTTTAAGTCTGTTTGATATCATCCAGTTTTTTACATCAACAATACATTTTTTCATTCTGGTGACTAGACAATTAAAAGATGGAGGTAATCGATAAAATTGATTTTCATCAGATGTTCATGGATATACATACGTGAAAAGTGCCAGGAATAGTGTGATAATAGGGAAAAAGAGTCTCATACAGATAATGTTTTTGTGTATATGTGATGGGAAACAACTCAAAGTGTGACTAAAACATGATGCCCTTAGGCCAGAATGTTCATTCAGAAATGACCTACAATTAATTTATGTCCTGTATTGATAGCACGAGGAGCAGTTTAGTCCTTGAAATTACCAAAAATGAAGGGGGGTAATTAGTGCAAAAAAATAATTGTGAGGCATCCTGGTGAAATCAGGCGTTTGTCAAAATAACGATATTGAGCAAACAGTATTTTTTGGGGGGGTTTTGCAATTTTTTATCAAATTTTTCTTATTTGGCTCAACGCCTACTTTTATGTCTGATGTGGCCTAGTGGTTAGGCTCTCGGACTCGCAATCGTAAGGTCGTGGGTTCGAATCCCGTGAGGGGCCCGACGTTGTGTCCTTGGGAAAGGCACTTTACACAAATTTTCCTCACTTCACCCAGGTGGGAATGGGTACCCGGCTATAGACAGCGAAAGATCGTGTCAGTTTGTTAGTGTTTGAGCGCTTAATCGGCAGCTCGCACTGTATGCTTCCCGGGAAGCTGAGAATGCTTCGGAGTGTTCTATGGTCTGCTGGGGTAATAATATAGTGTAAAGCACATAGAGCCTGCTGTTGAGCGGGGATATGCGCTATACAAATGCTATCTATTATTATTATTATTATTATTATGTCTATTTACAAACACATTTCTGTGTGGATTTTACTGAAAGACGTTGACTAAAGGCACAAAATAAGTACATTTTCATTTTCTAAGGACTCTCAACCTATGGAAGTTACCAAACTTTGGCTGCCATTTCCTCCATAATTTTACCTCTGATGCCAGGTGACCCCCACCTTCTTCAATCACAAATATTTCTACTTCTATTCAAGATAGATCGATATTTTTTCATCAAAAGCAAGACAAATGAACAGGCTTTAAGATGGTATAATTATCTCCACATGCCCAAAAATAGACGAGCGCCTGATTCTACCGTGCTGTGACACAACTGGTGTTCTTCACTTGTTACATCATCATATGTTTCTTCAGGAACTGTCCAGATGCCTTCGCTGCTATGCTCTTCTCTTTCATCTTCTCTTTGGCCTCGACTTTCACTTCAACTCTCTACCTTCTCGCATCTGTTCCCAGATTCTGAAGTAAATCTCTGTTAAGGTCGGGTCCCTCAGGCAGGCATCTTTATATCATTGCAAAAGCTGACATTTCTTTCTCCATCCATTTACCAGTTTTCTATACAGGAGGTCTTTTGACATCACTCTAGCTTCTAAGAAGCAAACATATCCCAACAGGCACAATATTGTTACTAACATTAGCATAAAAAACTGGAACCAACTGCAACAACTACAGTAAAAATAACATAAGGAAGAACAAAAGACAAAGGAAACGGATTTTAAGATTTTGTTTTAGTTTACATTTCTTACCTCTGAGGACAGAAACAAATGCCATCGACAAGCCAACCAGAGAGAAAAAAAGTGTTAAAAATCTAACTTTGTGAGAGACTGCTCTATGGCTTAAAAGTTCAGAGAAGATTTACTTTTTCTGAAATATTTTCTTGGCATCATCAACAGAGCCAGCACAGTTGGTCAGCTCATTCTGCCCATTGTAGCCTACACGACCCCAGCGCATCCACACGTGGAACGAGTCTTTGCCCTCTTTCTTAAGCAGCTGGATTAAGTAGAACTTGTTGTTGTTGTTGGAAATGTTTGTCTGTCAGAATAGAATTTAAAAAATTTTCTAGTTTTAGTAAGAGTTTTACTGCACTTGCAAGACAGTTAGAGCCGAAGATTAGAGGTGCTACAAAAGAGATAAAGACAATTGACGTTTGATAAAAAGGAAGGAGCAAACCACACCGCAGCACTTGCCAACCACCAACAGAATGATATGTGGACAGAATTTGGTAGTAAAAGCGAAAGATACAGACAGAACACACTTGCCTAGTATCAGGGAAGAGCGCATTCTTTTTGGAAAACATCACATGGGTACCAAAATGCACATGTAGAACCAACAAGTGGCATTCTCCATCACAAATGTAAAAACTTAAAAGAGAAGTATGATAACAAAACAAGGATCTTACAGTATCAGGGGAAAGCAAGACAGACAGGCACGAAGAAAAGGATAGCAAAAAAGTTAAGTCCTAGAGCGGTACATACCCCACATTCGTCCTCTAAACAGCCAACAAATTGCCCATGTGCAATGACACAATATACGCCAAATCTGGACACTCCATAATCTTATGATAAGAACTGTTGTGAGAACAATTTTCACTCCCCAAAATGCACTGTCTCCCTCAATATTGACAAGATTGTATTTAGTTTATACTTGTTTTTCGAGAATAAGTTTTCTTTGTTTTTCTGTTTTTCCATAAATGGATAGTGTTCTGCCACTCAGCCCACCACATGATCAAGCAATTCACTCCAATGACAATGGTCGTTACAACCTTGATGAGCATACAGAAGGCTGATGTCAATGCCTTGAAGAAGAAAAAATGAATTTTATATTCCCTAAGACTGCCTTTGAGCCATGGGTTGTACAAGTGTCAAGTGAACTAGTTTCACTTTTAGAAGATCTTTATTTCATACTAAGTTAGACCCACAGCGGAAATAAGATAACAATATCTTTGTTCGTTTCAGTAATAGTTTTACAGCACCTGCAACACAATAAGGTCATTTAATTGCCAACAGTGTTACAGGAGAGTGACAAACATAAAAAAGAAGGAGCAAAGATAAGGACGATAAATTATGTTTGATAGAACAGAAGGAACAAACCACATCAGAGCATCCGCCAGCCACCCACATCAATATCTAAATAAAGCAGCATATTAGAAACATATGAGAAGAGTCAAGAGAAAATGTGAGAGCATGCTTTGGGAAATAGCTGTGATGTGGTATCAGTGAGTCAGAAAAGCATTTCAAAAGAAACAGAAGACTACTCATGACATTGGAAAGAAGTAGAGTGAACACAAAGCAGACACCAACAAGCCACTGACCTGGTTGAGCATACAGTCCCACACGACATTGCCTGCGGTGTACACCTCACTGCTGTCTGCAATGGGACACAGGGAATCCACAGGCGCAGACCCTTTTTTTACCTTGACCGTCCTCACTGTAACAAGAAAAAGGAACTCAAACTAAAAAACACAACCAAACTACACACTGAAGGTTATTCAGAGCACACTGTGAGCACCAAACTCAAACAAAAGCTGGGTTGTTTTTTTTAAATATTATTTAGGAAATACATTGTAGGAAGAACTGGTCATGCCTCTCAAAAGGAACCTGTTTGATTATCATCTTTAAAATGTTCCGTAATCACCAATGCACAGTACTGGTTGACTTAATAGGTACAACTGCACAATTGGTTGTCAAGGTTATACCTCTATTGCAACATACTTTAGATCATTCAGAAGGTGGGTAGCATTGACCATGATTGTCACAGTCAACTCAGGTTGTGGGGGGAAACTACAACAGAAAGACAAAAACATTCCATAAAAATATCTTCCCCACGCAGGAATTCAACAAAGGTCTTTTGCAAGCAAAGCAAAGAGTCTTTAGTAACCACAATACTACTGACACAGATCTCAAGTACAACATGTTCTATTAATTGTGAGGGTGTCAACTCCAAGAGAAATCCAACCCACACCAACAACACTACTACCATTCCACATACCAGTCGATTTTGTAGCAGCACTTTTCCCTTTTCCTCGTCCACTTTTCGGCTTGGGCTCCTCTTCTTCCATTTCTTCCTCTTCTTCCTGCTCCTCCTTTACAGGCACAGTAACAACACTGTCCTAAAATATATAAAAAAACTAGGTGTGCAGCTGTTACTTTCTTTTTTAGAAATCTACAAATTTGTAAGGCATGAAAATGATGCATACTCTACTGTAAACAAAAATAAAGTTTAAATTAAAAAAAGGGTACATTGAGTGGGCCTTGCAAATTCAGAGACAGTTCAGAGTGCAAATGAATATTCATGTTATTATCCCCTTTCCATGGTGTCTAAATATTTAGGGAAAAAGGAACACTCGTAAAAAAAATTGCATATTATATAAGTTATACGCTTATTCAAATGTGTGAGGATGCAGGAAGCTGTTCTATTCTTAAAAGCAGCTCAAATGAGTTTCATTGCTTTTAAAAGATTCCTCGGGTGTTTCCTTGTGCCATGTGTACTTGAGAGGTTCCAGTGTCTTCTATGTTGTATTATGATTATATTAATGTCACTATGGTGGCAAAAAGAGCAGTCTTCAACTCATCACTAAACTGTATATATTATGGAAGTTATGATTCATCTACTTTTTTAATCAAATGTTTCTCTGTCAACTCTGAGGCCTCCTTTGCAGAAGCCTAGTCTGTTTGTCAAAGGCAACAGCTTGACAAAGTTTACTCGTTGCCAATAGACTCAAGATTCCTTTAACTTTCTTTTTGGTTCCTTGCAACATACAAATATCTATACAAACTTTTTAATTTTTTTATGTATCATTATGTTTTATACAAAAACAGAGAATGGATGACACATAATACATCTTTTACAAAAGTCTATTACACTAGACAAAGCGGTGGATAATAAAACAGGTGTGGCGACTGGTGGGAACAAGGAAGACATGGAAACTTTTATGATTCAAGCGAATGACTGAGAAGACAGCCACCAGGCTGAGAGAGGCCAAGCAAACTTGTAAGAAAACTGTTTCCGTATAATTTTAATAATTGCCAGAGAAACTTTTGCAAAATGTGTTCTTTCAACCTTCAATAGCCAACTGAAACTCATCTTCTATCTTTCATGCACTACGTTCTTCCCTACAATCACTCACGCCAGCCCCACTGTCTAAGACGAAATCTGTTTGAAGCCTAGTTTTTATTCTGAACCTCTGATCTAACACATTCATTTTTCTTTGCAAAGATATTGGACTGACGAATATTGACCGAAAAAGGCTCGAACACACAAACAGTCTTGAGCCTAGTCAAATTAAT
Source organism: Aplysia californica (assembly GCF_000002075.1). NCBI lineage: Eukaryota > Metazoa > Mollusca > Gastropoda > Aplysiida > Aplysiidae > Aplysia > Aplysia californica. The sequence goes on from NW_004797613.1 coordinate 430,205, forward strand.
ATGAAAACAGAAACTGAAGTTATCTAAACGAGATCAATGAAATATACATGAAATTAGAGTTGGGGCGAGCGGACGGACAGGTTCATTACTCGCGGACTCAGTCAGGGCGAGCGGGTAACTTGACGGCCATGCGAGCGGACTGCAAGCCTCGAGACGGTTCATTTTTTGGGGTCTGCTCCACAATTTTACTCCCTCCTCAGCGAGCGAACAAACTCTAGCCTAGCAGACAAGAGCGAGCGGACTGCGAACCTCAAGTCAGTTCGTTTTTTGGGCCCGCTCCACAATTTTATTCACTAGCAAACGGACAAACTCAAGCAGACAAGCACTCCACGCCAGGTTAGGCCCATCCTCTATTATTTGTTAATTAGGCCTAAAGTTTCAAGCCACAAGTGGAGCCACGGGGAGTGAGGAAGGCTGGTGATGTAGTACTATGTGTGTAACCTCTCACCTTGGGTGTGGGTCACACTGTACATTCTAATTTATCGCGAAGGCAAAGTTTAAAGAATTTCAAAAGGACGACTTTGGGGGGGGGGGGGATAGAGAACGCCAAGCTATAATGTGAGGCAGGAGGGTAATTTAACAATTATTTTAGGGGGTGGGGTATAAGTAGTACACAATGAAAGGGGTTGCTAAACGAACTGTTGACTCTGCGGCCGATGTGTAGCAAGTAGTGAGTAGCGAACGGAGCTTCACAAGCACACGGCTCCTTACCCGTCCGCTCGTTTGCGAGTAGTTCAAGCAATTTTTTCGTTACTCGCGGACGCTGATTTAGCGAGCCCGATCCAACTCTACATGAAACCATTAGACCGATAAGGAAAACACAAAAGTGTGTTTTCTTCAACTTGAACAAAACAAAGAAAAAGTAGATGAAACAAGACACCGAGAACTGACTTACCCCTGTGAAATCATACTTGTTAGCCTTTTTCACAAAACTGTCTTTGTTATCCCAAAGGTTACCTGTTTTGGCCTTAAATCTGTAAAAATGTAAAACATTCTAATAATTTCTGAAAATGAGAAAAGCACAAGAAAATATTACTTTAGTTTACAAGACTGAAAGCACTACCGAAAGACGTACAAGACAAGACCAAGAATAAACTTTCTTCCCTTGCTCAGCTATAGTTGAATTCAGAATTTATTCTAAGGGGCTCATACAATCTGAGAGTGCTGTTCTATTAGGTGATGATTGTGTCACAAACAAAACCTCTTTCCTTATGATCAAGGTAGGAAAATTTTCCATCACAGCTAAAGTCCAAGTTATGACGGACGGATTTTAAGTTCAAAACAAGAGTAACTTTCTAAGAAAGAACAGAAATAGCAAAACTATGCAAGGGGGGCTGACCTTTGGGCAAGCATCTCTGAGAAGAAGGGACTTGAAAAAAGAAAGAAAGCGAATTTACATTTTTATCATTAGGTCTGGCTACATTGTCATCCTTCCCTCTCAATCAGTGGTATATAACTTACTTTCACCATTAAAAACTTACAATGCAATACCAATATTTTGACTTCTAGGATTAAGTATTAAGTGAGATGCTCTTTCTTTTTAAACAAAAAGGAGAAAGAACATAATAATTACACAAACAATTATCTCCCCAAACAGAGACAACAAAGACAACATACTTTTCCATGAAAACATCTTTGGCGTTTTCCAACTGTGCTCCAAATCTTGTGAGTTCATGAGTACCATCACAACCCTCTTTTCCATAGCGAATCCACAAGGCAAACTTAGAAGCCGTTTCTTTCACAATCTGAAGCAGGTAGAATTTAATGGATGTCCCAGAAGCACTGGTCTGCAAAGACAGAAGAAAGATATAAAACATTCAGAGTCAAACACAGTGCTATCATGCTGTGCATTTTCTTCAAGGATATGATTCTAATGAATAAAAAGCATAGGATGTTATAATGGCAATACATAACTCGATTTAAGTAGGAAAAGAATATGGATTGCTAGACCAAAGTCATCTGCACTGATAATCCTGGGCGGACAAAGTAAAGTGTTTGACTTTAAAAACAATGAGTTCAGTTTCCTGCTGTCTGATAGAACAATAAATTCTTTGGAAAGACACTATACCCCCATTTTCTTCAACTTATAGCACAGCCAATAAGTACAGGGTGCTGTGCTGTAGTGAATTGCTATAGCATGTCTTGTAATATTTGCTGTACTAATATCAAATTGTGTTTTCTGTGATGTTAATATAACCCAAGAATTGTTTATATAAATGTGTATACATTGTATATGCCATTGATACCAAAAATTCCCAATAAGATGAAATAGAAGTGATATTTTTCTTTTCTTATTTACCTGCAGATGACTTTGCAACAAATGTATAAAAACAAAAACAGCAGAAGGAAATAAAGAAGTAGGTCCTACCAGTGTTGCCCTCACAAACCACCTACATGTAAACTAAACTTACCATCTTGTAAAGGGAAAACCATTATCAACTCATCCAGGGAAAAGACCAAAAAGAGGTCAAGTGTCAGTACCTGAGTAAGATAACAACTCCAAGCAACTCCATCTTCCACATACACAGATGCAGACTTAGCTGTGCAGTTTGGATCCACAGCAGGTACAGATCCTTTTGCAGTCCCAGTGGTTTGACCTAATCAGAATCAGACAGATGATCACATTAAAATACAGTCAAAATTGTCCTAGATGGTAGGGGTCGTTTGTACACGTGATTGTCTTGAACAGGAGGCCATTAGAGCAGGATTGACTGTAAGCGGTCTGACAACAATATGCTACATTCACTGTGTCAAGTTATAAAAAATCTTCACGTTGCGTCATGGAAACTGAACATGATGGAAAACAGTTTCAATTTCCTGGGGGAAAAAAGCCAATATTCAACATCTGAGGCTAAGCTGTATATCTTTAAAGAAGTATCAGACCTCTCAATTTCTACTCCTCAAATGAATCTTGCTAGTTCAGCTGAAAACTAAAAAACTTAGCATGTAATACCTTAAATTTTTGTTCGAACTTTGATAAATTTACTCTTGGGCTGTAATGCAGAGATAATTTTACTAGGAAAGTAAATCTTCATGATCTGATTCAAAAGGTAGATCTACTTGTCACTAAATTACAAGATTTATAACAGATCAAAGTCTTTGCCCTGGTATCTTACAGTAAAAAGTAAAGTTGTTCCCGCATCCGATCCGGACTTTGGGGATTGCCTTGTTAGTGAGACAACTTCCTGGGCCTTTGGCACATTGTGGTAGGGCGGCCAGTTCCTTTCCACGCCGCTTTTACTTCCCCAACTCGAAGTCAGGTACCCATTACTGCTGGGTGGGCAGGAGGGGAAAAAAAAAACCCAGAGACGAGCGCACTAACCGCTCTGCCACCGCACCCTCTATCTTATAGTAAGTAAATTTATTCAGTGTTTAAGGCCATTGGCCCTCATCACATCATATAAAACACTTATTTATTATTAAATATAATTTCCATTATGAAAAAGTACAGGTTGTGCCCATCATCTCTTATCATGGGTCAAACATTGCATGTTTCTGTAACTGTGCCAAGTCAGGATGGGAGGAATTAACAATTTCTTTTGATGGACAAAAGTATGCCCTAGCATCAAACTAATACAAATGAATGAGGTTGGTGGTGGAGGGAAAAAATCGCTTTTTATGGAAAACTGTAAAACAAAACAAAATGTTACAAGATTACCTGCACCATTGCTTTCCTTTTTTACACTTGTTTTGTCATCTTCCTTCTCCGCCTCCTCCGCCTCCTCCTCCTCATCATCATCAGGTGGAACATCACTCACTGAGGAAAATCCAATCTGTGCTGATATAGCTTTTCTGAACTTCCAATTCCGAAATGACTTTCAGTTCTGGGAGTTTGCTAGTCACAGCTGAGAGAGCATACTTCGCCAATCACTGCACAGGTTTAGGGGAGTATTCTGAGAGGAATTTATACATAATGGAATCCACAAAAACAAAAATCTGCAGGACTGCTGGATTTTCTTAAGTTTTGCCAGGTTTTGGGTTTAGATAGGCAGCTCAAATAGAAGTAAAGAAATCAGGGTTTATATTTTCTTGGTTTAAGCAGACTCCACTGTACATTGTTAAAAACTTCCCCATGAAAAGTACAAAACTACCCACCATCAGTGTGTTAATAGACAGGACTCACATGATGAAAAGAATAATTTCTATTTTGTACAATCACAGGGGGAAAAAACTATTAAATTCAAAGAAGAGAATTTTAACAGCTGTGAGAACTCTTCTTTTCAATTCAGTAGTTGGACTTGAACTCATAACCTTCCCATTCAACATTCAAAGCCAGAGCACTAAAACTGTAGTACCGATAACAACAACTGTAGACAAAAAAAAAAGATGAACTAGAAAACGAGAGACTTGTAAAAAAAGGAACCCAGAATAAACATCTAGTATAAATTAATGCATGAGACTTGAAGGCAAATGTGAAAATTTATGTGTTAGAAAACAGAGCTCATGCAGAGAGCAAATTCTCCAACTCTAGAAATAAAAATTAGATTCAAATCTCAAAAACTGTATGTTTGCCAAGTTCACTAAGAAACTGTAATCAGTACAAAATATTACAACAAGAGCTGAACTGTACAGAGGTTCCACATAGGCCTACAAAAAAACATTTTAAAAAGAGCTGTGACAGAACCCATCCTTTTGCTAAGGAGAGAAAGAAATAGTTGACAAATCATTTAACAAAAAAACAACTAAATAAAGCACATCCATTAAATTAAAACAAAGCAACTGTCAGGTAGAGGTGGGCCAAGAATCGATTCCAGAACCAATTCCTGCGATTATTGCTTCTGAGAAAAAGAACCGATCCTTTTTTCGTAAACTAACAATTCTCAATTACTCTATTTTTATCTTATTTTTTCTTCAAAGAATGTATTTTTGAAAAAAAAATGTTGGTGCTTTGCTATGTTCTGAAATCGAGGTTATCCTGAATCTTGAAGACTTAAGAAAGAGTAGTCGGGATGCAAATTCATTGTCAAAGATTATATCGATCTAGTATACAGTGTCAAAACTTATTCGTTGCTTTCGCCTTTTTCTCATTCATCTGTTGTTTTTAAATTATATTCCCTTTTCTTTCAATTCAAAATCTAAAACTGTAACGTCTGCCCACAAGGCTCTATATCATAGACTCTCATTTCTCTGTGTAGGTCAGTGTTGGTCTCTGACTTCATACTGCAGAGATTGGGTGGGGCAGTGCCTGGGGTAGTGCCCTCCAACCCCAAGTAATCAAAGGGATCGGACTACTCGTTACTCGTCGGAAATAATTGCAGGGGTCGGACTAATCGTTACTCGCCGGAAGTAGTCACAGGTATCGTTACTCGGCGGAAATAGTCATAGGGATTGCCACTCTGCGGAAATAATTGCTGGGGTCGGACTAATCGTTACTCGCCGGAAGTAGTCATAGGTATCGTTACTCGGCGGAAATAATCGCTATTGTCGGACTAATTGCTACTTGCCGGAAGTAGTCATAGGTATCGCTACTCGGCGGAAGTAATTGCAGGGGTCAGACTAATAGCTACTCGCTGGGAGTAATTCCAGGGGTCGGACTTATTGCTACTCGCCGGGGGTAATTGCAGGGGTCGGACTAACTGTAAATTGCTGTATATATAATCATGATACTGGCTAAGGGTCACAGCCACTGGAAGAAATCATAGAGCCACTCAAAGAAATCACATCACTGGCTATATTGAAAGTAATTGAGTTCGGAACCGATTCCTACGATTCCTGGCCTTCAATATTCGGGAATCTTCGGTTACCGAAAAAAACCCGGAACCGCCCACCTCTACTGTCAGGCTCCTATTCCCTTGTAAAACAAACAATTCTGACCAGCAATTTCTCTTTTGATTTTCCGACTGAAATTGGATTTGCAGTTAGTTTGCGTCATCTTCTTCAGATCAATATCATAAGGGACTGGGGTCGACTCCAACTGAACAGATTTCTCTCCTTCTCCAACAGCTTTGGCTATCTCCAAGCAGGTGGCAACACTGTACGAACACCACTTGTTGCTTTCATCTTGCCATGAAGTCACCATGAAATCTGTCAACACAATATACACAAATCTTACAAAGTATTAAAGCCTCATGATTACATACTTGCAAAGAAACCATAGCCCAAACCAGAAAGCCATGATGTCGGCCTTTCAGAGTAAGCTAAAATTACATGTAAAAGATCTCTGCAAAGCAGAGCCAGTTTGCTGTTTTATGGAATTAATATATTGTAATCTCAATGAACAACTGGCTACTCAGAGAACAAAATGAAAGTTAAAGAGAAAGTCTGAGCTGTGAGAGATATTTCACAAGTACCCACAGTGACACAACAGTAACAAGAAATATTAAAAATACAAGCTCAGCTTGCAGTTGAACTGCAGAAATCAGCCTTCACATCCTTACTTGAGAAAATTCAATCAAAGTGTAAATCTGAGAATAAAAAGAGAGAACATTTGTAATCCTGGTAAAGGCCAATCTTATTGACTGGATAAAGAGTATTCCCTTCTCTTCTTTTTAGTAATTCTAGGCCTAATACAGCTAGCTAAGTATTGTTTGATGCACTGGCCATTGAACTGAAACTTTGGGTATAAAGGGAAAAGTGTAGTGGCGTTGCCATGACTACAGCAAACCACTCTTGTATCAGATCCCACACACCACACATCCATTTGCTTCCTCACCATTGTCTTTAGCACTCTTTAGGCCAATCCGAACCCTCCTCTCCCAGCCTGTTTTCTTATTCTTTTGTACCATCTTGTCAAAGAGAACAAGCATCTTTGCACCACTGGGAACAGTCAGTTCAACCTTTCAACAAAAAAAAGGAATTTTAAAAAACAAGTAAATAATGAACAAAGATTTTTATTTGAAGAGTAAAACCAACTTCATCTGCCTTGGGAACAAAAGAACCCTTTTGTGAATACAAAGATATATATATAGTTCTTGTTAAAATTTCATACTTGTATGTAAAAATGACCACACATTTTAGAGGAGTATTATAATTGCATAATCTCATTCAATAGTATAAAAGGCTTTATGATGTTACAAATGAACTATGAAGACACTATGCAACTTACCAATAAGTGTCATTATGCGGTAGAATCAGGCAACTGTCAATTTTTGGCATGAAAAGTTATTGGTATCATCTGAAAGCTAGTTAATTTGCCTTGCTTATGATGAAAAAAATAGCCATCTATCTTGAATAGAAAACGATATATTTGTGATTGAAGGAGGTGGGGGTCACCTGGTTTCAGAAGTAAAATTAGCGAGAAAATGGCCACAAAAGCTTGGTAGCTTAAATAGCTTGAGAATCCTAGAAAACTGAAAGTCTACATATTTTGTTCCTTTAATATAATGTTTTTCAGCAAAATTCACATAGAAATTGGTATGTGAGGCATCGTGGTGAAGTCAGGTGCTCTTCAAAATAACGAAATTGGAGAAACAGACATTTTCTCACCAGTTCCCCAAATTTAATCAAATTTTAGTTTTTTGTTCAACCCTTTTATGCCTAAATAAAAACACATTTCCATGTGAATTATATTGAAAACCGTTCTTTGAAAGCTCAAAATATGTAATTTTTCAGTTTTCAAGGACTCTTTAGCTATTGAAGTTATCAAACTTTGGCGGCCATTTTCTCGCTATTTTTACAGCTGAAAGTAAGTGAACTTACCTCTTTCAATCACAAATATCTTCACTTCTGCTAAAAATAGATGGGTATTTTTTAAATCAAAAGCAAGATAAATGAACAAGCTTAAAGATAATACAGGCCTACCAACAACTCCACATGCACAAAAATTGACTAGCGCCTGATTCCACTGCATCGTGACACATATGGACACAAAAGGTGTTGAGTCAAAAAACAAAAATTCGATAAAAATTGCAGATTTCATTAGTGCCTGATTTCACCACGATGCCTCACATAATTATTGTTATCAGGTCTAATATTCTTAAATATAGCATTACAAACGTGTATTATCATATTACAACTAAAATCATACGATAACCCAGCATATTAGACATCAACTTTCAAATCAATAAAAACATAAAATTTGTTGATTCCTTTCACTATGGCCATAAAACTAAATTAATGTGACCATTGACCATGGTAAAAGAAAACAATTTACCATAACCGACTTTAGTGTGATACTTTCTAGGTTATTACTTAATTTAAAGAAATTTTAAATACACACCTTATCTTTATCTGCACTACATGCATCAGTCAAAATTCTGTTGTATTCCTTGGTGTATCGTACCCATTTCCCTCCATCACCTTCCCATTCAAACCGCATTTTACAACCATCAATTTCAGGAAATGAAAGCTTCGCTTTTTTTGAACTAGTACTTGCAGCAGATGCTGCACTTTGAGACCTTGATGAAGTCCGCTTGGCTGAAAGTAATCAAGAAAAACAATAAGCAGACACTCTAAATACCAAAGTGCAAGGAAATGAGAGCGAGTGTAATACTAAGCGAGCATATATATGTGTTTGCTGCTCTTAAAAAACCACAACAGGATTACCAATATGACTCAAAAGGAAAAAAAAACCTTGCCTGTCGAAAGGCTGGAGTGAAATAACTAAACATTCATTTCAAGTGAAACACTAAGTATATATATATGAAGACAGTCAGTCACTGCTACCTAGGCACAATCCAAGACATTATTCATTATAATTTATAATAAGGCTGGCTCTATTTCTCCGAACGTTCGGGAAAATAAAGTTGAACTCTATTTCTCCGAACGGTTTCCGTTCTCGAGATTTGTTGATAATTATAAGCGAATGTAAGCGAATGTAGTGGCCCGTGTGTGTGTGTGTGTGAGTGTGTATGTGTGTGAGTGTGTGTGTGAGTGTGCATGTGTGTGTGTGAGTGTGTGTGAGTGTGTGTGTGTGTGTGTGTGTGTGTGTGTGTGTGTGTGTGTGTGTGTGTGTGTGTGTGTGTGTGTGTGTGTGTGTGTGTGTGTGTGTGTGTGTGTCTGGTGTATGTAAAGTGTGAATGGAAGTGGGGGGGGGGATTTTTTTTTACATGAAGGATTTTAGTTTTTGCTGGGTGACTGAATGCAAAATAGGTTACTGCCAAGGTCGAGCAGTCTTGTTTTCTCGCAATACCTTTTGATGGTATTTTCAAATGAAGTATAGTCCGGGAACGTTGCCCCAGCCACAATTGAAGTATCTGAATATTTAGACATTTCAAAATACCTTGCTCTAGAAATTGAATGCGATGCAAAAAAAAATGCTTCTTCCCAGTCCTCGCAGAATGGCAGCATGAAAGATAACGCCTAAATCTCGTAAATAACTAAAAAATCTCTAGATCGGAAACCGTTCAGAGAAATAGAGTTCAACTTTATTTTCCAGAACGTTTGGAGAAATAGTCACTTCGTTATAATAAAGTAAGGAACTCCACTCAAATATTTTCTAAATGGACACCCTACTCTTACCCAAGACTTTAGGGGCTCCATAGACCAAGTGATTAATGAGCTCATATTTTATCATGTACACTGCCAAGCAGCATCACGATCAGTGTTGACGGTGACATGCTTTAAAGCAGGTACTCAGTGGTGTACTCTAGGTTTAGAATTAGATCTAGATCTAGATCTAGATCTAGAACAAAAGAGCTAATCTGAGCTAAAAAAAAACAAATAGAAAAAAAAACCAGGGAGGGTGCTGCACTGTGACGATTAGATCTAGATTCTAGATCTAGATCTAGATCTAGCAACAGTGCACTACTGTTTCTCTATCCTTATTTGTGATTTTTACACAGTATTTTTTCCCATTTTAGGTAAAAGCTTAAGTTTAGCTCCCCTTCTCTTCCCTATTACTAAAACAAGCACAGCATACATACTGTTTTCAGTTCCAGTTCTGAGTGTCAGACATTCTGCGACCCTACTGGGGCTTGTAACAGCAAGTCTGGATGCTGCATACACCTATCTAACCCTTTCAAATATGCACACCTGCAAACCATTCCATTGCCAAAAATAGGCATTTCAAAAAATTAATCCTGAGTATCCAGACCCTAGTACATTACCTCAGGCCTTAAGATTAAAATTATAATTATAACTTAAGACATAAGGCTTATTTCAAGGGCCTCGTAAAATTATAAGATCTACAACAAAGCACCCATGTAGACCTAGACTCTAGATTTCGATCTATACGTACAAGTACGGCGAGTACTCATTGTTGAAAGCGTCCAAAATACAGATGAGCAGCACCGGAGAAGCTCACTCTTTTTCTTGCACGAATTGCTTCGACGAACTCTAAAAATGTAAGTTCAACGCTGTTGCCACTCTGCGCATTGGGCCTGTTGTTATGTTTTCAGCGCCAGCCACCGGCAGCAGCAGCAGAGAGAATCCCGGAAAGGCTCGTTTATTTTTGGAATCTTAGAAGTAAGAAGAGTATCATTCAGCGACCTATCAATACACTAACAACGCTGAGGGACCTTGGCACTCTTGCATATTATGACCGGAAATGTGTATAATTGGCAGAAATGTCTTTTCTCAACAGAAGTTTATATTGGGTTGGCTTTTCGATGTGCCTCTCAGAGCATAATAATTTTAATATTATATATATACATACACACGAAAAAAAAATAAAATAATGACGACCCTAGTTTGAATCCAAAACGGCACTTCATTGAACTCGGTAGTTTTCAAGGTCTATATTTGCTCAAACGTTTGGCAAGAGGTCGATGGCGGAAGACTAAAATGTTTTGGAAATGGCATTGAAAGGGATCTTAAACCTTCACTCAAAGGTGAATTGTATAGTATGTGTTCAACAATCATAAATGCTGTATGATGAGCGCAGATGGCACGTCAGAATGCAATAATGTGTCAAGTTTTAATAGAACAATCAGAAGTCTAGGATAAGGCACAGTCTAAATTTTTCAAACAAAACTTTTAAATAAAAATTTAAAGCTCTACTAAAATAAAACCTGCATTTTTTTCGAGAAAATTATCAATATAGGGTTCGTGAGATCATAAAATAGAATACTAGTAGGATACATAACAATTATGTAGCTGTATATATCTATTTGGGTTTGGAAATAACCAATATTAATTGTGCCATCTATAGCTAGAAGAAAGAATTTGAATTTAAAAATATAAATGTGGATATCACTTATAATATCATCTTTCTGTTTTTCTGAGGGTGAACTCTCCGAAATCCATTACAAGGGTCAATATCTACAATGTAGTGTAAACTGTAAACAAGGCAATACATTCTGCATTTGCCTACCACCAGCGAGTCTGTCTGACATGTTTGTAATGTCATAATGCAGAGTCGTCAGTGACCTCGCCATGTCTCTGGCAATATTTCTAAAATTAGATACGGTTTTCTCAATTCTCCGCGAAGTCTACAAGATATCTCCGCGAAGCATTGTTTTGATTTAAGGCGAGCGAGACCCTTGGGCGAGACAGCGCAGCACGTCTCGATATTAGGCCAAGGAGGTGTAAGCTACTTGTATTAAAGCCTATAGCCTAGCAAATCATACATAATTAACGCATGCATAAACATAATATAATATTATATTGTGGACTCTACTTGAAAGCGTTAGATTTGCCCAAGACTGTTTCATTACTTATTTATGTTTGTTTGTCTGAGTGAAATTTTATAAAGCACTTCGTCACAATAACTATTTATGCAGGGCAAAAGAAAAAAAAAAGATACAGAAACATTAACAGGGCGAAAGAAAAGAATAAGGACCATAGATTTTTTTTAAAAAGGAGATAACTCTATGAGAAGGTCCTATCATGTGGCGGCCTCTAGACCCCTAACCATTATTAACCACCTATCGCCCACTTTTCTTGTTTGTGTATGCGTGTGTGAAGGTGTAAAATGGCGGGGGAG
>NW_004797613.1:443531-453893 GCF_000002075.1 Aplysia californica
CCCCACACCTCATTTCAGTGTAAGGGCGAAAACATAGAAAACGCCGATTTCGGAGACTGTCTCAGCATAAGTGCCGATAGGTATAAAAATTCCCTTATGATTTCCAACTTGCCCCACATAGAGCTGGCAGACTGAATGCGACTTTAAGCACCGATCGGCGTTGTCGGCTTTATCGGAATCCAAACTACATTCTTTAACGAAAAACTGGGAAGAGCGTCTCGCTGTCAACTCAAGACCCCAGTGCTTTCTTTTTTGTATTTCTCTATTATTTTTTTTAACAGTGAAAATGTGACTTCTTCTTAAGCTCACTCTTTGTTAAGAACTGTTTTCTCTGTTATTAAAAATGGGGATACAACAAGAAAGCACTGAGGTCGAGAACTCTCAATTCTGTCTCGCCGTCACCAACTCTGGGCGGTTTGCGTGACGTCACACAACTGGACTGGGGACAATTCTAAATGTTCATTTCAGAGCTGGTGCTTCACGTAGACAAAAAACTAATTACTTTTTTAAAATCACCTTTGTCAAATTAGGGTGGTCATTGAGCAGAATTACATTTTAAGCAATATCTTAGGAAATTCGTGTTTTTCCCTCTAATAAAATACTTCATAAAAACCAACTTTGTTGTGTAATTTTTTTCTTAGATCTAGATCTAGATCTAGGCCTTAAATTTTAAGCAATATTTTACGAATTTCGAGGTTTTTAAAACAATTCCCAAATAAATTCTTCATAAGTACCAGCTGTGTTATGGTGTAATTTATTTCTTTTATCTAGATCTAGGCTTTAGGCGCCCTCTATGTGGAGTCAAGCAGACACCTACTGGCGCCTGTCAATTGTCAGCGTCGATCTTCAGCCGCATAAGTTTCGGCGTTCTCTATGTTTTCGCCCAAAGCTTGTAGATTTCATCCCGAGCTGTTTAGACGTCTCCACGTGAGTCTCGAAAATCACTCACTACGTCTCTTAATCGTGTTTCCTAAGCGCGAGTGCAGAGTGTGGTGTTGGGGAAAATAATATTATGTCAACTCATAAATGGTTTAGGTGTATGCTGTGAATCCCCTAATAATATACTCTTTAAGCTTTTCCAAAAGAAACTTGACACATTTTCTTTGAACATATAATACTATTAAATCGAAACGGGTTATGATGATTATACAGTGCAGTGTGTTGGTTTTACTGTCTTCTGAATCAATTTTGACAACACAACTAAGTGAGTTCACTCACTTCTGTGTGTTTAGTATGATTTCATTTTTAACTTTTTTATTCTGTTAAGCATGAATTTTCTGTGTTGTCTTTGCTATCAATGTGTAGCTTATTTCAAAACCTACAAAAGGTGTGTAATAAGTTTATGAACACTTTGTTTGCATTTGAACTGCGAGCTTCAGAAATCTAGAAAAATATCGACTTTCAATTAATGTGCCGCGTCTCAGTTCAGAGGAGCGAGGGCGCGCTGTTGGGCTTCTCGAAGCAGGCGTTCCCGTGGCGGATGTGGCAAGGATTTTTAACTGTAGCCGACCAGGTACATAGACACAGGAAGTACCAGAGACCGGCCAAGATCAGGGAGGCCGCGGGGAACCACCCCGGCACAGGATCGGTATATCCGCACCACCCACCTGAAGGACACTTTCCAGTATACAACCAGAACCCTCCCGCAACACCAACCAGTGAACACACGGACAGTTATAAATAGTTATATCGTCTCAGGTCCTTTTCACGGATGAGTCTAGATTTGTCCAAGGTCGCTACTGGTCGAGAGCAGGTATATCGCCTTCGAAATGAAAGGTTTGCTGACCAGTGTGTAAATGAAATCCTTAACCAGGGATATGAGTAGGTGATGGTCTGGGGCGGAATCACAACAGACCACAGGACGAAACTGGTAAATGCTCCGACAGCATAGACGCGCGCCAATTACGTATCCACCATCTTGTAGTCACATGTGGAACTGATTTTTCAGAACCATCCAGGTTACACCTTGCATCAGGACAGCGCCCGAGCCCATCGTGCCGGGGTGTCATAAGCTTACCCCGCACAACAACAATTCGGTTTCATCCATCCCTGGCCAGCAGTATCACCCGACATGAACATGTTTGGGATATTCTTGGGCCTCAAATCCAAGAGTTGAATCTCGCTCCTCAGAACAACGCTCGGTTGATTCAAAGCCTAACCAACGCTTGGAACGTCACCCAACAACTTCAAATTTCCAACATCGTCAACCCTATGAGGCGCAGATGCCGCGTCGTCATTGCTGCAGGCGGTGGTCACATACGATTAATCCTGCCGAACTTTCAGACATTACCTGAAATGCTTTTGATTTGACCAGTACCAGTGCCAGTGTGCTTTGCTATCATACGTTTCGAAAACCATCATTTAGGATGACTATGTCAATGTAAAATTTCTTGTTGGAAAAATGCACATTTTCTGAATTTTCGAATTTGGACCCTATCACTTCAGGAGGGGCTTGAAGCACCAGGTGTGTATTAAAATACAGGTTTTCAAATTCAGAAATGCTTCTTCTTTTTAGATGTAAAATTTTGTCCCTGTTTCTCAAAAGGTTTATTTTTTATTTAAAAATCAACACTATTCTTTATGTCAAGTTTCTTTTGGAAATGAGTATATTATATATTTTTTGGACCCACTTTAGGCTTACATAAAAGAAAATGTGTCTGAGCCTTAGTTTGCAGTGTCCTTTATGAATGGGCTTTTAGATTCTGCTGGTCATTCAACGTTTAGACCCGTTTGCAAAGATCTGAGGAGATTGAACAGAGCGCTTTCATTTTATCTTGTTTTAACCGAGGTCAGAGGAAACTGAACAAGCTATTTTGTCAGTGAGGACATACCGCACAGTGGCACAAACAAAAGCTAGAGAGTTTAGATCAGCTCTGACAGTCGAAGTGGCGCTTGGGAACTGCACGTATAGGAAAATGAAAAAAAGATATTTCGTCTTATGTCCCATTTTGGCTGAAAATAAAGTTTTTAGGAATATGTCGACAGATGGCAGGAGAGACTACACAGCAACGCATTTATTTACTGAAATGATAGGATGGCCAGAGGTATGGCCCTTACAATTATTGATTATTCAAACTCGATTGTAATAAATCAAGCTTAAATCCAGCTCTTTTCTCGGGGGTGGGGGGTTGCTTTTTCCATTTTTTCGAAACAACAACAGAATGACTTAAACCTCTTTAGTTTTCTTACTTCTTCAATTTAAGTTTTAAGGTCTAACTTCGAGCTCGAGAAAATGGTGTGGGCCTCGGATATTATAATATTTTTTGTCCGCGTATCATGTCGGCGTGTTCTGAGTAAGGATCCAATGATTGGACAGAACTTCCTTGCCACCTCTTCATGCACTATGCTTAAACGAGCCACCACCCCTTCTAATTCCTTCAACATTTAATATAAAAGTTCACTGCTGTTGGTGCCCACACATTAGATGCGTCAAGACTCTTGTGAACATACGAGAATGCCATTGCGGCAGTGATTTATGAATATTAAATGCACAAATGAAAGGGACGACGATAGTCTATAGGTCACTGTGTTTTGCCAGTCAAAGGGATCAACACAAAATGACACCCACAACAATGTTGTCAGTGTAGACTTTTGAATGGTTCTTTTGTTTTTCTTTTGCTGGAGGCAGGGGAAGCACCCATATCTCATGTCTGCAATCTGCTGGGATTTGGATGAAGAAGACAATAATAATATGTTTAAAAAAAATTTTTATTCATATTTTTTTAGAAACTCGAGATGTTTACAATTGGTAATATCCTGTTCCCCCACTCGCTAAAGAGTTCAATATTATGATGACACCGCTCGGACGTCTGGAGACAGTGTTAGGGTTCCTCAGGTTGTTAGCTCAATCAGGGAGCCATCAGTTATCTCGTCTACTGACCCCAGTTGACCTGAAACCTGATTCTGAGAATAACTGACCACAACTGATTGGGCGCCCTAGGCCCCTTCACCCAGAGACTGCAAGTATTTACAATCATTGCCCACACCTGCCAACCTACCTGTCTGAACTGACTCGACACACACACACACACACACACACACACACACACAAACAAACAAACAAACAAACAAACACACGTACAAAGAGAGAGAGAGGGAGGGAGAGAGAGAGAGAGAGAGAGAGAGAGAGAGAGAGAGAGAGAGAGAGAGAGAGAGAGAGAGAGAGAGATCAGATGAGAGAGATTGAGAGAAAGAGATGGGGGTAAAGGATGAGAGAGATTGAGATGGGTTGGGAGAAAGAAAGAAAAAAAGAAAGAGAGAGAGAGAGAGAGAGAGAGAGAGAGAGAGAGAGAGAGAGAGAGAGAGAGAGAGACAAAGAGATATATATATATATATATATATATATATATATATATATATATATATATATATATATATATATATATATATATATATATATACAGAGAGAGAGAGAGAGAGAGAGAGAGAGAGAGAGAGAGCGAGAGAGAGAGAGAGAGAGATCACCTCCCCACCAGGATCCCCCATTCTCCTGTCGTACGAGAGCAAGAGGCGCCCCAAGCTTTGGGTTCTCAGAGGTACAGGCCTTTTATGTTCCCTGAGCGGACCCGCGGTCAGAAGATGGGAAACACAAAAACAACTGGAAAGAAAAACTCATGGAGCTTTTCTTATTCAATGGAGGTTCTGTTTAAAGTTTAACTTTTTGGACATTACCCTTCCAGCATCAGTCTCAGGTTACCGGCGACTAGCCCCCAAAAGAACAACATGTTACATAATACAACTAAGCTAACTTTCACATCGCGTAGGCCTACGTCAAGACCGTTTCAAAATGAAAAACCGTTATACAAAAGCAGAATGATTTCAAGTTTAGACTCAACATGTTTATAATTTTTTTTTTAAACCACAATAATAATCGTAAGGAGATTGGGTATCTCGTTGGAGGTGTGGTGTTAAAGTTAAACGACATGCACGTTATACCCACTATAGTGCGGCTCTTTGAGTGCGGTCAAAAATTCGTGGCACAACTTACCTTCAAATATCTCTTTAACGGGGGAACCAATGTCACCAATACTTTGCACAGCAGTTTGTATCAATTTGTCTTAACATAGTCATATTTTTAAACTGCGATTGAGGCCCTATTAAAAAACTTTTCTCAATAAATGTATATACAATACTGTAAATCTCCACCACGCGGAAAATATGATTGTTCACAGCACTTCCCACTTCTCGCACACATTTTGCATACGCATATGGCCTACGTCACAGCTCACCAATGACACTTTTTAATGGCAAAACTTCTTACAATTTTTTTTTATAAAGAACACATTTTTTGCACTAAAGGTTCCCTAAACATACGTTCAATAAGTATACTCTTGCGATTTTAATTTTAAGGGGGGAAAATGACAGACTTTCTTTTACAAGCGATATTGCCCGAGCTGTAAACTTTTAAAAATCTGTAGAAATAGAAACAATCGATTGGGATTTTTCAATTAGTATATTCATTGAGGAATTTTCTAGAATACAGCGTGCAAGAATTAAAAACAATATTCACCTGTTAAAACAAATTGATATAAGTCATTGTGCAAAGGTTGGAGAATCTATGTTCGATAGGCAAGAAGATATTCCACAATAAGTTGCGCCATGCATTTTTGACCGCACGATAAAACATTTTGATGAATAGCGGCAGAGGCCTGCCCGTCTATAACTGCCTTGAAAGTGTACACATACACACACGTGCACACTCATACACCGACTCACAAGCGTGCTCACGCACACACACACACACACACACACACACACAAACACACACACACACACACACACACACACATACACACTTATATACACAAACGCGCACATACACATACACACACAAACAAATAAAACACAAACACACACATTCTCATACACAAACACACACACACACACACACACACACACACACACAAACACACAAACAGACACACACATACACACACACACACACACACACACGTACACATAGGCTACACATTCACATAACGAAAACAGACTCACACGGTGCACTCATATGCACACACTAATACATACAAACACACACACACACACACAAATACAAACTCACATACACACACAAACACACTTACACACACATACACACACAGTAAGGACCTAAAGTGACAATCACACAAACACCTTGCGTTCCTTTGACGGACTCTCTCGGCTGTCTCTGCCCGAGCACCGGACATGCATTTGGTTGGACTCTGATTGGCAGAAGATATTCGGAGACGTCTCCGGCGATCACACAGGAACTATTCGGAGTCGTACTCCCTCACACTGATGCACTGCTTTATTTTTATCTTATTTATTTATTTTTTAATATAAAAAAAAAATTGGGGGGGGAGGGGGGTCAAACTGCGTATCAGTTTCAATAGATTACACGTATAGCCACTAAAACTGTCGCAAAGCAATTATTTTCAAGAAAATTTCAAACCTAACTGCAAATTATCAAATTGTGGGTTAAAACAAGCCTGTAACCCCCCATACTTTTTTACTTGGTCTGGAGGCGCAAAGCATTTTGATTGGTCTATCTCCGTCGGAGACGTCTCCGAATTGATAGTGCGCTCTGATTTTTTTTAGTAAGACTTTTTTCGACATTTACAGCACACTTATTAGTCACATAAGTGCCGAAAATTAAAAGGGTTACAAAAGAATAACAACCACGAAAACAAAAGGAGGAGAGATAGGGACGATAAAGGAGGAGAGATAGGGACGATAAAGGAGGAGAGATAGGGACGATAAAGGAGGAGAGATAGGGACGATAAAGGAGGAGGAAACTAAACTAGTGCACTGGGCGATCTGGGAGATAAAATTATTTAGAAGGAGTAAAAGAGGAAGATAAACAAAATCTATAGTGGGAAAGAAAAGAATTGGGATCTCCCTGTGGAGTCCTTGAAACCAACGAGTAAGTTAACTATGTCTAAAGAGTAAACATTTCACGACTCTGTGGTGCACTTGTTAGGCGCTTCGCTGTCGCATGCAGGAGACCCAAGTTCGATTCCCGAGTAGATAGAACATTCCTATTGTGTATCTTAGTCTTAATTCCTGCTTGGATGTTGGATCCTTTCTGACTGGGCTGGCCCTGAGAGGGAGGGTCCAAATTTGTTTCCTTAAGAGCCTGAAAAAACAACAACACATGCTTCAGAAAAGAAAGGAAACAACTACAGTCTTTGTCAAAAACTACTGCTAGGATGATACCCCGACAGATTTATCTTCGATAATTGTGTGTATTATATGCAGAATTACTGATTTCTGAATTTTTTTTATTTTTTTTTAAAAAATTTTTTTACAAGGACCGTGATGGATCATCACGTCCTATTCGATCGACTGCAGGTTTAATGTTTAATATCCCCCGTAATATAATTTAGATAATCTAGTAGGCGAGTTGCTTGGACTTTCCTAGATTTCATGGAGTCAAAAATATAGTATTATGGAACCTCAGGAGTCCAGTAATAGGATTGGGCAGTCTTAGGTACCTTAGATAAACTTCCGGTGCGGTGCATTTTAAAAATATGTTTTCCTCTCCTAATAGACATTTGCCGCTTTGAGTATGGGGTGGGGGGAGGGGAGCGAGAAAGAGGGAAAAGATCAGGAGGAGGAAGGGGAGGAGAATGACGACGACAAAGAGGAGGAGGAGGAGGGGGAGGAGAAGTGGCGCGTGATAGAATAGATAAAAATTTATCTGATCTCAACTTAAACTTGCAAATTTATGGGCTGCACTCTTGGCACTCGTGCATTTGAGGGTGGTTTCTTGCGTGAGGCTTATTCGTTTCAAAAGCTGACTGCATTTAAATGTAAATGAGCCGACTTCGTTTGCCGAATCTTATTAAATGCTCATTAAAAAACGACCGTTGAAAACCCCGTCTTGGTGATCACCGCCAAAAAGGAACAACTTGGCAACGATCATTTACTAGAAAAGATTATTTGCAATTTCATTGTCGATAGATTTGACGTTGGCATGACGTCCACCTACGCAAAGAGAGAATGAATACTCTACTCATGATAGAATTGAAGAAACTGCCTATAATGGGCGCTGATCGGCCAATAAACTCACCACTACATGTATCTAACACTTAGTTTAGCTGAGGGCACAAGTTCAACCATCAAAGCTGAGTGTCTTCGTTGTTGTTGTTGTTGTTGTTGTTGTTGTTGTTGTTGTTGTTGTTGTTGTTGTTGTTGTTGTTTGTGAGTGTTTTACGGCGCTCGCAACTTCATACGGTCATGTTAGCGCGCGGGACACATTAAACATTTTCAGTAAGCAGGAAATTTTGAATTTTGGCTAGGTGGCGGCCGAAGCCTACTCTTATCAATTTTGAAACACCAAGGGGATCTTTAGCGTTCGCAGCTTGCACTCGGGACCATTGAGGATTTTTCGCCCTGTTCCGAGAAGGCTAGGTTTTTACCTACCGTAAGATCAGGGGTGTGGCTGAAAGACAGCAGTAAGAAGGAGACAAGGAGTATCAGTAGAAATGCTGCAGAAAGAGTCAGGAGCCCAGAGGAGGGGGTAAAGGAGGTGAGGGGGTGGAGGCGCTGAGAGGTCTGGAAGTGCTAAGGTTGTTGACTCTTTCAACCCCCTGCCGAAATTCATACTTGTGTTTAAACTTTCAAGAGTCATTAACAGTAATACGATACTTAAAAACTACTCCTATCTGTAAACACTACAGGCAGAGCCCCATTCACAGGTTATTAGAAGCGATTGCCTCTAGCTCCTTTGTGTTAATTGCGCTGCTTTTGTTGATATGCGCTTGAACTTTCAAGAGAGTCATTTGCTATACGATACTTTAAAACTACTCATACATGTAAACGCTACAGGATTGATCTTCATTCAAAGAATATTAGGGGCGATTTCCATTTGCCTTTGTTGATGCTGCTCTTAAATGTATGTAGTTTGTTTCTTTGGGTTTTCTTGTGTGCAGTGCTGGTACTGCTGCTGCTGCTGCTGCTGCTGCTGCTGCTGCTGCTGCTGATGATGATGATGATTTTTGAAAATGTTCCTGATGAGGCCATACGGTGAAGCGTTGAAAGCATTTATATAATATATTATTTGGAAATCCTAGATCTACCAACTCTTTTTATTCTCTGTTTACAATGGTGATGATGATGATGATGATGATGATGATGATGATGATGATGATGATGATGATGATTATGATGATGATGATGATGATGATGATGATTTTTTTGTTTCTTTAATGGGCCTGGCGGATTCCACGAAGAAATCTTCGAGCGAGAGTGAGGCTCTTTTTCGGCTCCACTGTCAATATGCTTAGCGGCACCTCCACTCGTCCAAATAACTCCATTCGAATTGCCTTTGTTCCTGGATATTCAATCATATATTTGACATCCTCCTTTTCATGGGTGCATTTTCTGTAACATGGGCTGAGCTCTTCATTTACAAAGTTCTTATCGCATCTTAAGCTCCAATGATGGTCCAACCGCAGTCTCGCTAGCTCAACCTTGTCCCAGCGACATGTGATATTTTGTTCCCGCTTATAGGAGTACCCAGAATACACATCTTCCAGGTGCTGGTACTTAGCTCTGATGATGATGAAGATGATGATGATGATGATGATGATGATGATGATGATGATGATGATGATGATGATGATGATGATGATGATGAGTCTACCAAAAAGTTATCGAAACAATCCATGTCTTTAACTTTTTAAGTGGTGTTTGTGGTTAGCCCATAGTGACGGTGGTGGTGGTTCAGTTGTTGATATTGATGGTGATGTATCATCAAGGTTCCAACAATACAATTTTTCCTGAATACAACAGTGACCTCGATCAAACTTACGCACAATGACAACAGAATTAATTTACTAATCGCGCATTACAAACAAAACAGGAAAAAATAGTAGCACAAATATAACGACCTTATCAACAACCGAAAAAGCCTATTTCCCATATCCAAAAGAATGGGCAAATGAATAAGTAACATTACCAGGGATGTAATTAGTACCTGTTTGAGTCTTGCTGATTTGTTTAAGAATTATAACGTGGCTATTCATTATGTAGACCCGCCATTACTTATGAGCTACCTTGCGTATATAACAATATGTCATCGTTTTGGGGATTCAGAAAGCAATAGAAGAGCGATCCAGGATTTAACGGAGGTGCATACGTAAAAAAAGCTTAGCTCAGGTAAGAACCTGACCTTTACGAAACAAGCGAGGTAATTAATTCGGTACAGAAGAGATTCATTTTCATAAGAACTGTAACCCCCGTTTGTACTAGTTATTGTGTTATCCCTCCCAACCCTACACCTCCCTCTGTCCTCACCCCCCCCCTCTCTCTCTCTCTCTCTCTCTCTCTCTCTCTCTCTCTCTCTCTCTCTCTCTCTCTCTCTCTCTCTCTCTGTCTTTC
>NW_004797613.1:455355-458917 GCF_000002075.1 Aplysia californica
CCCCTCCTCCAAACCCTCCCTTTCTTTTCAATACCCCTTGTTTCAAAGCTGGACCCACACAGGCGTACACCGCAATACTCTGACAAAACGCCTTTTTCTTGTTCACTCCAATTTTGAGAAATCAGCGATTTTCGGTTTTCTTATAATACCCCTGGAGCACAGGGAATGGCATTTCTCTTCAGGGTGCGAGATCAACCGCTGATTTGCTGTGTAAAATAGTTTAAATATTATATGAAAAACGAACAAAGCTGATTTCTCGAAACTGCTGTGAATAAGAAAAAGGCGTTTTGTCAGTGTACGGCAGTACAGTCGTGGCATGGCGCCGCTGAGAAGGGAGGGTCAACCTAACTAAATCGTAGTCGGATGCTTGTCACTTACGGCTGAGAGCTCTGAATTTATAAGCAGAAACATCTGCATACATTATCTGCCGGAATAATACCCACTGCGGACATCGTTTTGTTTCACGTGTCTAATTATCATATGGGTGCTCATAGATCTAAATAATTTTGAGGACTATAATCGCATACAATTATTTGTGTTATAACGGCATCAATAATTATAAAAGCTGCTGTTATACGGACGGAGGAATTTCTGAGATAAAATTTTGTTGTTGGAGGTAAGTGAACGATTTGACTCACAAATACACTTGTACTATTTATCTTTATAGCTAGCAGCCTATCTTGTTTTGAAAATGCCAATTTTTACAGATATACTATATTTTACCGCGTACATTGTTATACGCAGGCACAATGCTTTTATTACTACTTTCGTGCCTTGTTACCTCATTGGTCACTGCCTTTTTGCGATAACATTGACTATTGTTGATGGAGTTGTCGTTGCTGCTGTTGTTATTGTGCAATGATTATCTTTGTTTGTTTAATTAAATTCTTGTTTTGTTGACTGTAGCTATTTTCTATGATAATTTTAAGGAGTTCGTATTCAGAAAGAAAACTTTAGATTGTGTCTTCCTCGTTTCTGTTTGTTTGTTTGTATGGGTATGTGTGTGTGTGTGTGTGTGTGTGTGTGTGTGTGTGTGTTTGAGCCTGTCTGTCTGTCTGTCTGTCTGTCTGTCTGTCTGTCTGTCTGTCTGTCTGTCTGTCTGTCCAACTCCATGAGAGTAAAGTTGCTGTTTTTTAAATTGAAGTTAAATGAAAGACAGTTGGGTTATTTTTTAAACTTCTAGCACTCTATCGAACTATCTATCTGTCTAACTATCTGTCTATCTATCTATCTATTCTATCTATCTATCTATCTATCTATCTATCTATCTATCTATCTATCTATCTATCTATTTATCTATAGCTATCTAGCAGCTATCTATTTCTCATAAGCGTTGAGTCTGAAAAAAAGGCCCTATATCAGAAATGTTGCAGTATCCTGATAACCAGATTTCAGCCCTTCTGAGAATTACAGGTATAAAATAAATATGTCATTGTTCTTTGCCTCCATATTTTTTTTCCGTCAATATTTTCTGTTTAGACGAGATGTCCACGCCCTTGTGACGACTGTAAATTTAAAAATAAGAAACAAACAAACACAAAAAGATGATATTTATGTCTTCGTTAATTCTTATATCAGGTGCATCGTTGTAGATTGAGGTAATTACGCATTGAACCATCAAAATTTGTTTATGTTTCCTATTATGAAACTCCCAGAATTTTTCGGGAAAAAAACCCAATACATTTCCGTTGTCTGCAATTACAAAATGAAATTAGTCACAGGCCCAGCTTTGACAGCTATATAAAAGTATTGACCATGTATTAAAAAAGTTTTCAGAATCCGAGTCTCTGTCAGCATCAATAATGTTTCTGTTCTTTAAAATTAGGATATATTTGTTCAAAGAATCAGTCTAGCACACAACTCTTTTCTTTGTCTCGGTGAAAAAATAAGCAAAGGTGAAAAGGTCAAACAAATTCGATAGGTTGAATATCTAGGATGTATAATTGCATCTGATGCCAAATAGTCATAATTGGAATAAATGGAATTCTCGCACACATTTTGCATACGCATTAGGCCTACGCCAGAGATCACCATTGACACTCTTTAGTGGCAAACTTAGTAACAAGAAGTTAATTTTACAGTGAACACTTTTTTAGACTAAAGGTTCTTAATACTAACGTTCAATATGCATAATGTCGCGATTAGGAAAACATGACGGATTTGCTTTCAAAAGCGATATTTCCCAGCTGTAGATCTAAATCTTTTAAAATCTGTAGAAACCACCCACTGAGATTTTTTAATTAGCATTTATTAAGGAATTTTCTTGAATAGAGCTAACAGGGGTTAACAAAAATATTGATCTGTTAAGACAAATTGATGCAAACCACTGTGCACGCAAAAGCTGGAGAGTCCAAGTGTGATAGTTAAAGAGATATTTTACAATAAGTTGCGCAACGGATTTTTTGACCGCACTATAGTTTCTTAGAGGACTGCTGATAAACATCTTGGAAGGAAAAGAAATCAGATGAGGTAGTACTTGAAAAAAAAACTTTCGTGGGCCGCTCGCTGGATAAAGCTGTTAGGAAAAAAGCAAATGCAGTTTCTGGGACATTTAAATAGACAATATGGTCTTGAACATCTAGCTCTCACTGGCAAAACTGAAGGAAAACGAGACAGGGGTAGGTCCAGGAGCAGCTTTCTTGGGCAGTCTAAACAGATCGGCCACTGAGAAAGATCGGGATAATGTAGCATTTTTTAGAGCATCTGAGCAAAGGAATGAATGGAGAACCATGATCGCCGATGTCTAGCAGATCTGGCACTTGATGACGATGTATAATCATCTCGGTAAAACGTTTCCTATCTGACGTTGTCATGTATTTGTTTATTTTCTGTTCATTCTTTCCTATTTTTTGTTGGGGGTGGAGCTTGGGGCTTTCTCCCATTATTACAAAGGAGTTCTTGCCCCCCTTTTTTTTTATTTAACCTTGTATTTATTCCTATTATATTAATTAAGAGAACTCTCCGACACATACTTTTGTGTACAATAAAATGCCAAAGTCCTTTAGTGACCTTCTTGTTAATTCCATCATTTAAACTGTACCCTTTGTTCATTTAGTTTCGGGCCTGATCTTTTTTTTTCGGGCCTGATCTTTTTTTTAAGCTCAAGAGGACTATTTCACTGTGCAAATAAAAAAGACCAGAAAACCTAGCAGATTTTTCACTGAAACCGCATTATCAAATTGTGTATCTCAGTCTTTCTGATGGGACGTCGCATCCCTCTTAGCCCGAGTTGGCCCTGACAGGTAGGGTCGAACCCCGTCTCTTGAATGATATAAACTGCGTTGAAGGGGGACAAAAATACACACATTAAACAACAAGTAAACAACAAAAAAACTGTTACCCTCTGATCGCGGGTAGTGCCCTGAATATTTTTTTCAGCCCAAGTCGAGATTACGCAAAATTTTAAAAAGAGCATCGTGGTTTAGTTTGTCGAAGCATCAGTAAGGGCCTTTTACTACTACAAAAACATTATTTCTATAACCTCTGATAATGTGAAAATAGTATTTTGAATTTTTTCGGGAAAAACATCCAAATTCAAATGGGGGCAAGGGAGGGGGGGGGG
>NW_004797613.1:461426-464208 GCF_000002075.1 Aplysia californica
ACAAGAGCGTTAAGGAGAGGTTGATTGATTGTACATGTTTTGCGCTCCCACCTGCATAATTTAAAACAATAAGAAGGTTGGCTGCTCTGAGGCTTAGTAGGTTACAATATCCAAGCAGACAGACGATTATACATGTACATGTATACTCGTAGGTGATTATAAAGTACCTTCCCCCGGTGGGAATCAAACTCACGTCTTCCATATACAACAGGGAAGAGACTTGCCATTTTTGCTACTTTAGAATTACAAAGTTCTATCTTCTAAGTACCTAGTTTTAAGAAATTTGAGGCCAAAAATAATTTTTAAAATTTTGAGTTTCACAATATTATGTCAAGCTTTTTAAGAAACGGCTCCGAATAATTTTACGATTTTGATAGATCAGAAAGAACATTTGTTTTCTTACCTCATGGTCGTAGTAACTCAAAACGGCCCAAAATGCCAGGCAGTACTTTGTAATTCTAAGGTAGAGATTTATTAAAATGGCTCTGTTAACAAGGTAATATCTTTTCATTCATTTGATTTCTTTTGATTCCTGAAGTCCACCCCTTCCCACCCCACCACGTGTGGGCAAGATTTAAATTTCTCTTAATTTTTATTCAGTGCTCAACCAGTTCCAGAATATCCCATTAAGTTATCATCCATGAACATCTATATCAATGACAGAAGTAATATCGACAACAACAACAGCAACAACAACAACAACAACAAAAGCAATGATTAATAATAATAATAATAATAACAACAACAACAACAACAGCTTTACAACCAGTAACAAAAAGCACGACATACACGTCTAATAGAGCAACGCGAAATGGTTATAGTGACAACTGCCAGGACAAAATATTATAATCATAAAAACAAACATGTACAATCTATTTTGTCATTGAAATCACGACATTTACAACAGTTAAAAAATCTCGATTTTTAAGTCCAGAACGTTACACGTGTTCTTCTATTGTTTTATGGGTCACAAGAAGAAAACGTAATAAATTAAATCCCCCCCCCCCCATATAACCTCTTTGCGCCTTCTTTCGTTCCGCAAAAGTCCCTTTTTCTTTTTCAGCTGAGCATTACGGCTTTACATACTGGATGATCCAAATAAAACTTAAAAACTTGTTTTGTAAATATCTTCCTCTATGCTGAAGTTTTGCCTTTCAGATTTGAGCGTAACGTTTGGAAGCCAAAAAGAATTTGTCTGATGTATTTTAGATAAGTCCATTGAATGGTTTTGCTCTATATAGCGCATTAAGAAAACAACCAAATTTCAACCTTGTCGTCATTTTCATAGCATGACGCACCAGTTTGCATTAGGCCTGCCACTAAAACAACAATCGCGCCATATGGCAAGCTACAGCAGTCTAACAAGTCAGCAGAAGTCTGTAGATATAATTTTTCCAAAATTTAATTTTGCCTGCTTAGATAATCGTTACGTTTAGTAAAAAGCTGGGAGCTTTTTGTATTGAACATTACCTTTCCACAAACTCACCATTCCTGACATTTCGTAAGTTTTGCGCACGGCATGGAGAAAATGCTTAGGTGCCCTCAAGACCTTTGGCGTCATGAGTAGAGAAGTTCCGTCAGTTTGGATCTATAGCGAATCAGAACTAAAAAGTTCTTTAAAAAATGACCACTTCAGGTCGAACACGCACCATGCACAGCCCGTTAAACGTCACCAGAGTGCAGATTTCAGTAGCCGAGTCCCATGAGACGTCTGTCCGTAGATTATCTGCAGTTAGGACTTTCCTACACATCAACAATCTGCATTGCATTCTCATGGCATATCTTAGCCTTCGACTATACCATGTTCATCTTCGCTAGGCCGAGATGACATGGATCAGAGCATGGCAAAGTGTTCGTGATTCCTCGATTGTCTTGTAAAGAGGGATAATTTCTTCGATGACATTTGGTTTAGGGCAAAGCCCATATTCACCCTGCGGGATGTGTTAACTCCAAAAATGCTGTCTATTAGGCACTTCACTCTATAATTGTCTCCAGAAGCCACTTCTTGGTGAACATGTACAGTGTCTGTGGCTTTGAAACTCACGGTTTAGCAGGTCCTTGTGTTAGGGCGCCACTGAACATTTCTAACGACGCGTTAAAAATGTGTCGAGTCCAAAGGAGGGAATGTGGAGCACTGCTAGGAATTTCAGAATGAAACCATTAGGTTTTTTAAACTCTGTAAAAGAAATTAAATTTTGTATGTCACAGGGATGGAAAATTAGTGTCAAAGAGAAAATAAAGATAAAGGTCAACTAATCTTTTCACGACTTCCTTTACAAGATTTTAAAACATTGGTTAACTTTGCTTTTTTCTTTTAGCCGTTTCCGTTTTCAAAACATGTTTCTTCTTCGCGGATTTTATATCAAAGAAATTCTCTTTGAATGAATTATGTCTGTTCCAAATTACAGCATTCTAGAACAATTTTTGGGCGAGATATTCAGAAAAAAAGTTGTAAAGTTTTTTTGGATCACCCTGTAAATTTGGGTCTATAATAGCAGCTACTGGAATATTCAAAACAATTAAAATAGGAATACAAAATGCTCTGAAGAAGTGCTTTTATCTATTTTGACTAGAGAGAAGCGTATCTACACGATTAATTGTCATTAAATAGTTGGGATAAAGACAAGATTAAAAAGAAAGAGCAGAGGCAATAAATGAAAGTAATAGGATGACCCGTTTTAAGGGATAAAAGAATTTGAATGACATTCTGACTGTTACAGGTTTGTGTATAATGTGTGTGTGTGTGTGTGTGTGTGTGTGTGTGTGTGTGTGTGTGTGTGTA
>NW_004797613.1:464995-471179 GCF_000002075.1 Aplysia californica
AGTGTGTGTGTGCGTGAGTGTGTGTCTGTGTGTGTGTGTGTGTGTGTTTGTGCGTGTGAGTGTGTGTGTGTGTGTGTTTGTGCATTTGCGTACGCGTGCATGTACACGTGTGCGTGTGTGCATGTGTATGTGTGTGTGTATGTGTGTGCGTTAGTGTATGTGTGAATATGTGTATTTGCGCACGTGTTTGTGCGTGCGTGTGTGTGTGTGTGTGTGTGTGTGTGTGTGTGTGTGTGTGTGTGTCATGTGTATGTGTTTATGTGTTTGAAGGGGCGTGGAAGTGGACGCAGCGTAAAATGATCTCACGTACAATACACAAAGTCGTCAGGACGAGGATGAAAAGAAGAGAGAAAGGAATGCTCATTAGATCTACAACGCAAGGAGATGGGATCACTCTAGTTACTGTCACAACAACCTTGCGGTGGACTATGATATCAAGCCGCTACAGGTCAACTGTCGTATCCGGCCAGCATGACCCCACCCCAACCTCGTGGCCATCAGACGTAATTCATTCATTAAGCCTTACTGCAGATTAATTAGAGCGGCTGTTCACACTGGTGGTCCTTGACTCGGAGTCAGCACAGTCTGTTGTGTTTTCAACCATTCTATTCGCACTTGCCCCGGGTTTTTTTGTTTTTGTTTTTTTACAATTACTCTTCCATATTTTCCTTTCTTTTAACTCATTGTAAACGCGGATTCTGGTTCTTTGACATCGTTTTAGGACCCCCATTCTTCTTCTTTGACATCGTTTGTGAACGTGCATTCTGGTTATTTGACATCGTTTGTGAACGTGCATTCTGGCTGTTCGAACGCGTTTAAATACGCGCTGTTTTGGTACGCTTTCAAATGGTGAAAAATTTCGTTATTCATTTATAGACTTCTCAATTAGTGTTTTCTTTATCTGAAACCGAAGAAGGCGCACAGGAGCACTCCTTCAATAAAATATACAAATTTGTGTTTCTGATTTGTGGTAGGCCTACTACAATAAAAACAATATGGCCCTTTGTCTGCTGTTATATATAGATTTCTACATATATACACAATGTCCCAAGACATCATTTTAGAGCCAATTATTAGAGAAGTTCGCGCTTAACGATACGGCAGTCTGTCCTAAAGTATCTGTTTATAGCTTCTAGATTCCCTCAAGGTGCTCTTAGAAAAAATGGAACGAAATCTACATGTTCCCCATAACGTGCACGCGAGCCCACGCACGTGCACACACTTACACAACACACATACACTCACACACACACACACACACACTCACACACACACACATACACACACACACACACACACACACACAAGCACACATACTAACAAACACAAGCACATACAAACAGACACAAACAGACACAAACATACACTCATGCATACAAAGAGGGAGGGATGGATGCATAAAAAGAGATATACCAACAGACCGACAGACAGGCAGACAGACAGACAGACAGACTGATAGACAGACAGACAGACAGACAAAGCAAATAGCATGAGAACAATAGGCCGGTTTTAAGGACAAGCGCGCTAACCCAGATTTCGGGGGTTTCTAGAAATCTTGACCTGCACCAAAAGTGGGCATTGCCCAACGTGTAGGAAACGTTTGGTTTCGTTGGTGTGTATATTTGTTTGATAAAAAAAAAAAAACTCTCCTTGTCTTTTAAAGACACTTAACAAGGGTTCAAAAACTTTACCTTCGATTTTCTCAAAACAGCATTTTTCGGGATAGCCCCCTTCTGCTTGAAAACGACCAATTTAAAGTCTTTTTTGGGAGTCTTCCCAGAGCACTGATTAAAAACCAGTGTCAACTAAGTTTACATTAAACTGTTTCCATTGGTTCAAATATGAAAGGTTACAGAGGGGGAAGAAAATCGTCCGTGAAGTGTGATTACACTAGTATTTCATAATGTTCCGATACAGCGCCATAAAGAATAAATGGGGTATTTTTCGTTATTCCTGAATAATTCTGCTGAAGCTTATAAGAAACTCCGAGCCACCCGATTCAGCACAGCGACTCTCTCTCTCTCTCTCTCTCTCTCTCTCTCTCTCTCTCTCACACACACACACACACACACACACACACACACACACACACACACACACACACACACACACTCACTCTTCCTCCCGCCCTCACCTGTCTATGCTCTGTCTCTTTTATCTCTCTCTCATCTCTCCCTCTCTCTTCCTCTTTCTCTATTATCCCCCCTCTCTCTCTATCTCCCATTTCTCTTAGACATTTGATCTTAGAACTAAACCCTTTTTACTGTCTCTAGAGACAAGAGATGTCACCCTTCAGGAGATATAGACAGACGACCGTAAGGGATACTCTCCAAGGACACATTGCGATTACAGAAAGTACGGGAGACATTGAGACTCTTAGGTTACGTATGTGTGAACTCTTTTGGTCAACGATCTAAATCGTGACGTCACAGGCGCCGACAGGGATAATGATGAGGAGGGGGAGAAAAGGAAAGGGAGATGGATCTAGGAGAGATGAAAAGGAAGAGGATTGAAAGCGGAGAAAGATGTGAAAGAAGCACAGGTAAAGAGGTGTAGGATTTGGGGGGGGGGGGGGGGGTGGCGCGGAGGGGGAGTTGGAAGCAGGTGAAAGATTAACTTCACATTATCCATCATTTTTCACCCTTCTACTTTTCTGCCTGAATGAAGTCCAAGACTGTTTTGCTTTTTTTTTTATAAAGACCAAATGTTGTATTTCCATTTACCTCTTTGAGACAGCAAAATGCTCTCCTTCTCTTAGGGCATGCAAGGAAAGTGCTATACAAATGACGAATTCATGCGAAAGCTTCCATTGTTATTTCTCCATGTATTTCACCTCCTCACATTCAAACTTATGAATTCACAGAAGACTAACAAAAGAAAGTCAGATTTTCCTACCAAAAGCACAATAGCCCCTGCTAAAAGATAATTGCAAACGTGAGAGGCTGAGACCAGACCTCATTCATTCATACTGGCAGAATGCATTCTTTGAAGCTGAATTCGTAACAAAAATAACATACAAGATGTTGCCAGTTAATGTTTTATCCACCATTTATATCAAATAATTTTAATAGCAGTTAAGACTCAAAATACTGTAGTTAAAATTTATTAATGCAAACAAAAACATTGGGGGTTTTTTAAGGTTAAAAATATTAATTTGATCAAAATTTGACTTCTACCTCTGCGTAGATAGGGGTGGGGGGGGGGGGCAACAAGTATTAAGACTGAGTTAAATGGTTTTGTTTGTTTGGTTTGTTTGTTTGTTTTTCAGAAAAAAGGTTGTCTCTCTCTTGCCCTTTTTAACTCCCAGTGGAGCATACGCCTTTAACAACATTTCTCTAGCGAAGCCTGTCCTGTGTTTCCTTTTCTAGCTGTACCGCTCGCCTCCTTGTCATCTTTGGTCTTCCTTTCTAACGTTTTTCTCGTGGATTCCACGTCAAAAGCCTGTCTGATGATGCTTGTCGGGGGTCTCCTCAGGGTGTGCCCAATCCATTTCCAATTCTTCACCTGCATATCTTCCTTTACTGGCCTTTGGCTAGTTTTTCCCCATAGTTGAGCATTTGTGACTCGATCGTACCACTAGATCCCCACTATCCTTCTTAGACATCCATTTATTATGAAGCTCTGCTGTTTCCCTTTTTCTGATGCTGTGAGCCTCCATGTCTCTGAACCATACAGTAGAACAGTCTTCACGTTTGTTTTGAAGATCATCAGCTTGGTGTTCAAGCCCAGTTCCTGCTAAAGACATCCATATATTCCTGAGGATGATGAGGGCTGCTCTTGCCTTTTGGATTCTGAGCTTGATGTCTTCGTCTGTTCCCCCTGCCTTGTTGATGACACTTCCCTGGTAGGTGAAGGATTCAACATCCGACAATGGTGCCCCTTGCAATGTGATTCGAACGTCGGCTGCATTTATTCGAAGAACTTTCATTTTATCTGTGTGGATATGGAGTCGAACACTACAGTAGAAGGTCCCGAGGCGATCTGTCTTCTGTTGCATCTGGGTTCGACTGTGAGAAAGAAGTGCCAAGTCGTCGGCAAAGTCCAAGTCTTCCAACTGACTGGAAAGGGTCCACTGAATGCCACCGCGTTGTCCCGATGTTGTCTGTCTTATTGTCCAATCCACTGCTAATAAAAAGAGAAAAGGCAATAGCAGGCATCCCTGTCTCACTCCTGTTTTCACTTTAAACGAGTCTGTCCGATACCCTCCAAGTAAGACACTGCAGCTCATCCCCTCATACCTCTTCTTGATCAATCTCACGAACTTGTCAGGTATTCCGTAGTGGCGCAAGAGTTTCCATATTGAGTCTGTATCTACACTGTCAAAAGCTTTCTTGTAGTCAATAAAGTTAACGTTCAGGGAAGAGTTCCACTCTGTGGACTGTTCCATTATTATCCTCAAAGTTGTAATCTGATCTCTACATGATCTCTTTTTACGAAATCCTGCCTGCTCCTCTCTTAGTCTTAGTTTTACATTCACGGCTTCCTCCAATCTTTCCAGTATGGTACAACTTAAAATCTTCCCAGGAATGGACAAGAGCATGATTCTTCTGTAGTTTTTTACACCCATGCAGGTCTCCTTTCTTGGGTAGTTTCACAAGCAGTTCCTCTCTCCAATCCTGTGGAAATTCTTCGCCGTCCCATATCTTGCCAATAATTCCATGAAGAATCATTGTCGCAGTCTCGATACCCGCCTTGAGAACG
The DNA here is from genome assembly GCF_000002075.1 of Aplysia californica. Taxonomy (NCBI): domain Eukaryota; kingdom Metazoa; phylum Mollusca; class Gastropoda; order Aplysiida; family Aplysiidae; genus Aplysia; species Aplysia californica. Next base: position 469,697 of record NW_004797613.1, read on the forward strand.
TCTTTTGGTTTGTGTATGTGGGAAAACAGTTCCTCCTATCAGGCAACTATTTTCTAATAGTTCTCCATTCTCATTTCTGAAAGATATAAAAAATAACATCACAAACAATTTGCATCGCTTCAAAGTTGTCCCCTGCTATCTGCACGCGACGACTTTTTGTTTGTTCCGCTGTCCCTCCTTTTGGACATGTCATACATGAGTAAACACCTAAAGGGGTATATTGTATAATTCTAACCCAGTGTGCCGTCGCAGCGCGCTGGTTTTTCTTTTCTTCTGTTACTTCATACTTTTGGAGAACTCCCACTCCGCTATTTTGTTGGTCTAGATGTTGAATAACGTTACGCGTTGAACGTATAAATACCAGGGGGTAGCTGTTATGCTCAGCATGTGGGGTAGCTCAGGGTTTGGAAGTGAGGAAAGGGGAGAGGAAAGAGAAAGGAAAACGAGACGGAAAGAGAGAGAGAGGAATGGGGAGGGGAAAGTGAAAGGAAAGGAAGAGGGAAGTAGATAGAGGAAAGGGAGGGGTGAGTTCGAAGAGAAGGGAAATAAAAGAGGGGGGAAGGGGGCAAGCAGGTATGATACAGTATTATTATTATATATATTTTTAACTTTGATTTTCAACAGTTTGCCATCAAATTTGTAAACAGCTGCAGACGATTTACTGTTGTTGGTATCATTACTGCTGCTGCTGCTGCTGTTGTTGTTGTTGTTGTTGTTGCTGTTGTTGTTGTTATTGTTGTTATTATTGTTGTTGACGTTTTACGCTCTACAAGCCATTATATTGTTAGTCATTCCAGAGCTGTGCATTCTGACCTCCTTACGGACAACGGGCTGAGAGGAAACATATCACATATGTGTGTGTGTGTGTGTGTGTGTGTGTGTGTGTGTATGTGTGTGTGTGTGTGTGTGTGTGTGTGTGTGTGCACAATAGATAATAGCACAGCATTTATATAGCGCAATTTCCTGTTCAACAACAAGCTCTTGGCGCTTTACAATCTATAATATCATTACACCAGCAGTCTTAATTAAACTTCCTGGGAAATACTTATACAATGCAATCTGCCATTTTTCAGGCGCTAAATTGTCCAAGACGTCCTCCTGTATAAGACGGTCATTTCTATCCTCGACAACGGGTGGCCACCTAAGGCGATTTCGATTGTATATAAGTACAAAAAACTGGACCCTACTCTATAAGAAAGAAAAAAAAACAACTCCCAACCGGCGTCTGTGGTGTAGCAGTTAGCTATGTGTTTCTCTATCGCCCGCAGAAGACTCAAGTTCGATTCTCGAGTGAGGAGGATTTTAATGAGTATCTTTGTTTTTCTGATGGGGTGTAGTATCCCTCTCAGCACGGCAAGGCAGAGTCGGAAGCCTGCCTCCTAATAAATTACGTAGCCTATATTATGTGGGCTTAAAAACACCTTACTTAAATCCCCCCCCACAAAAAAAAGAAAAGAAAAAGAAAAGAAAAAAAAGAAGGACC
>NW_004797613.1:472919-474079 GCF_000002075.1 Aplysia californica
ACACACACACACACACACAGGGGCAGCCCCGAGATTCAGATATTTTGGGAGGTTTTTTTTTTCATTTTTAATCTGCTAAACCGGAGCAATCCTGACAGAGTGGAGCGACGTCTGTGGTGTAGCGGTTAGGCGCTCCGTTGTCGCACGCAGGAGACCCGAGTTCGATTCTCGAGTGGGGCAGGGAGAACATTTTTATCGAGTATCTCGATCCTTCCGCTGGGATGTATCTCTCTCAGCCCGGATTACCATAGAAAGTCGAGGTCGGAAGACTACCACCATATATGATCTAAATAGTTTCGATGGTGGACGTAAAGACAACTGTATTTCATTTGAAAGGACAGAGTGGTGTGACCTGTGGCACTCCCAGCCCCCGTCTGCCGTGTCTGCCACCTATTTCTTACTTAACCCTATCCGTACGTCGTGTTTTACTATCGTATCCATACGACGTGGCGAACTCTGTGCCACCACTTTCCAAAGAGGAAATTTACTCGCTAATTCGATCCGTACACTTTGCATTGCAGTTTGTCAAAATGATTTTTTTGAGAAATACTGAAAGTTTTAAAGAGATCTTCGTACTAGAAGTATTCTAAAATGTGAAGAATACAACCCTGAGGGTACAAAATGACCCCAGGGCGTACGGATAGGGTTAATCATCAAGAGTGTTGCTTAACTTGAGACTGCTGACAATTTTAAAGTCCGCAAGATAAAGCACAGGACACTTTGGGCCAATGAAAGTTACATTTTTTTTTTGCCTTTGATCAATTTTTTTTCCTGTAAAGTCCACGCACGAATGTGTCTTTAGTTAAACATTAAATGGGTTGAGCCCCCCAAAACCCACCAAAAAAAAACCCAGCAAATAAAAAAAAACAAAAACAAAAACAAAAACCCCCAAAAAACCCCGAAACAAATACCGAAAAAGCCAAACAACCAGAACAATGCCGGTTTCTTTGATTTCATTATTTCGACAAGCACCTGATTTCAACACAATGCCTCCCAATAAGGGTATGTCATATACATTACTAAATTGTTGCACTCGCGCGCGCGTGTGTGGGTGTGTGTGGGTGTGTGTGTGAGTGAGTGTGTGTGTGTGTGTGTGTGTATACGTGCGCGCGGGTGCACGTGTGGGTTTGTGTGTGTGTGTGTGTGTGTGTGTGTCTGTG